>NW_007728216.1:271321-320425 GCF_000696425.1 Galeopterus variegatus
CGGATCCCACATACAGACCGGTTCCCGCTCACTGGCTGAGCGAGGCGCGGGAGCAACACCGAGGGTTGCGATCCCGTTGCCGGTCCCCGGTCCGGTACGGGGGCAACACTGAGGGTTGCGATCCATTGCCGGACATGGAAAAAAGACAAAAGACAAAAAAAAAAAAATGCTTCTTATAATCCTTACCCCAGATCTCTGCATGTAGGATGTAACCTAGTAACAATACCAAATCTATACGTCATCGATACCAATAGAGAAATTGATGAAGTGACTAAAGGGCTATCTTTTTCCCTCTCTCCTTCGGTTCTTCCCCATTCTTGTGATTATAAAATGCTAAGCTCTGCTAGTCATTTTCAGGGTGCATTTCTCAGGGTGACCTGACCCATGCGTTTCCTGGTTGCAATTGTCATTTTAGCTCAATAAATCCTATGCTTCATATGTTCAGCCTCAGTTTCTTTTAGGTCAACAATATATTCATCAAAACTCATAGAACTGTAGACTTAAAAAAGGTAAGTTAACCTTAAAAGGATAAATTTATACCTCAATAAAACCAGAAAATTTTTTTAACGAAAGGCAGGAGGGGGATAATTAGAATTAACACATTCTCAGATCCTATTGTTCTAGAAGGTCAAGATTTTTTTTTTTTAAAGATGACCGGTAAGGGGATCTTAACCCTTGACTTGGTGTTGTCAGTACCATACCCACCAGTGAGGGAACCGGCCATCCCTATACGGGATCCGAACCCGTGGCCTTGGTGTTATCAGCACTACACTCTCCCAAGAGAGCCACAGGCCAGCCCCAAGAAGGTCAAGCTTTTTTATTAACATTAGATTTTAAGTCAAATAAGCATGAAATATTTAAAGATAACTAGCATAAGACTAGAAATAGAATGTATCACTTCCAAAACTGTAGAAAGGAGAGGAGAAATAAAGAAACTTGAATTACTCTAATAAAAAGCAGGAAAGGAGAAAAAAGAAAGCATGAAAAAGGATTGTGATATTGTGACTTAAATAAAATATACATATTGGGACTTTGTCCCTGTTTACTGGCACACAGCTCCTAACACCGTTGGAATCTCCAAAGTGATAAATGCCTTTCTGTACGGTAACAATATGACTGATGGCTGGGCGCTCCTGGATAGCTTCAGGAGGGGGGCGGGAACCAACCTTGTGGCTAGAGGGTTGGGGCTTTCAGCTTTACCCCTTCCCCACCACCAGGGAGGAGAGAAGGGCTGAAGGTTGAGATGATTACCAATGGCCAATGATGTAATCAATCATGCCTGTGTAATGAACCCTCCATAAAAATCCAAAAGGACAGGGTTTGGAGGGCTTCTTGAATTGCTGGACATGTGGAGGTGCCTGGAGGGTGGTGCACCTGCGGAGGGCATGGAAATTCTGCTCCCCTTCCCACACACCCTGCACTGTGTAACTCTCCCGTCTGGTGTTCATTTGTATCTTCTAAAATATCCTTTGTAATAATGGGTAAATGTAAGTGAAGTGTTTCACTGAGTTCTGTAAGCCACTCTAGCAAATTAACTGAACTTGAGGAAGAGGTGGTGGGAACCCCCAGTTTATAGCCAGTTGGTCAGAAGTATAGGTCACAACTTGGAACTTGTGATTGGCATCTGAAGTGGAGGGCAGTCTTGTGGGATTGAGCCTCTAACCTGTGGGATCTGACACTATCTCCTGATAGACAGTATCAGAATTTAATTATACAACACCCAGCTGGTGTCCACTGGAGAACTGCTTGGTGTGTGGGGGAAAACCCTCATACATTTTGGTCACAGAAGTATTTTGTGTTGTGTGTATAGGAGCATAAAGAAAAAGTTTGTTCTTTCCCTACATCTAACAAGGATAAAGCACACAAAATAAGATGGCATAAGTAAGTAAAAATATATTAATAATCACAATAAAGGTAAATAGACTAAGCTCACCAATTAAAAGAAAAAGAACCTCAGATTGGAGAAAATAAAAACATCTGATCACAGGCTGTTGATACACCTAAAACATAAGGGAAAAAAGTTAAGTAAAAGAATGGAAAAAATAGCAAGCAAATATTAAGCAAAATAAACTACACTAGCATTTGAGATTATATATTAGTATTGTGAGATAATTATTTTAGTATCAGTGAAATATACTTTTAAGAAAAAAAAACCCTTTTTATGGTTAAAGTCACAACATAAGTATAAAAGAAATAATTCACCAGAAAGATAAAAACAATATTATATCTTATTTCTTTTTTACTTTTTATTATAAAATTTTCAAACATATATAAAAGTAGAAATGGTACAGTAAATACCTATAAATTCACTGCTTAGATTCAACAATTGTTAACAGCTGTTAGCTTCATTGATTTATCAATCTATCTATATTTTATTTTTTATTATTGTGGCTCAATTGTTTCAAAGTAAGTATCACACATTATGACGTTTCATGCCAAAATACTTCACATTTTTTCTAAAAAAAAGTAAGAACATTTTCCAACCTAAATACAATGGCATTATCATCCCAACAACATTAAAATAACCCTAATTTCATCTTACACCATCCTATAATTAAATTTCCCCACACCCCCAACATGTCACTTATAGCTCATTTTTTTCATGCAGGATCCAATCAAGGATCATCTACTGCATTTGGTTATTGTATTTCTTAAATCTTTTAATCTGTAACTATCACCTCTCCCCATTTTTAGGAAATCCCATTTCTAGGAATCTATTCCAAAGATACATGAGCAAAAAAAATTTTTTTAAATACATATGTATATTTACTTGTCAACTATACCTCAATAAAGTTGTATAAAAAACACATACGTATAAAGTTATTCCCTTCAGCACTATTTAAAAAGACTTGTGTGATATTGTGAAAACATATATATTTGGTCTTTATCTCTGTCTCCTAGCATGCAACTCCTAAAATCCTTTAAATCTCCAAAGAGTGTCTTTTTTAATGCTAATGAGTTGGCTGATGGCTGGCAGCCCTTAGGTAGCTTCAGGATGGGGACAGGAAAGACCAAAGCAGGATTAGAGGGTGGGTACTTTCAGCTCCAGCCCCCACCCCACCCCCACCTGCCCCAACTTCTGGGGAGGGGAGTCAAACTGAAGGTTAGGGTGATCATCAAGGGCCAGTGATTCAATCAGTCATGTCTACTTAACGAAGCTTCCAGAAAAAACCAAATAGACTGAGTTCAGAGATAAACATGTGGATGTTCCTAGATGGTGGAGTGCCCAGGGAGGGTATGGAAGGTCTGAGCCCCTTCTCCCATACCTCACCCTATGCATTTCTTCATCTGCATCCTTTATAATAAATCAGAAACATAAGTGCTACCCTGAGTTCTGTGAGCCACTCAAAGCAAATTACTTGAGCTTAAAAAAGGAGGGGGTCATGGGGACCCCAATTTATAGCTGGGCAGTCAGAAATTCCAAAGGCTTGGGCTTGCAACTGGCAGTGACTGGTCAAAGGGTCATTCTACTAGTCCCTTTAGTCTCTGTTTAAAAAACAATACTTTTGCATTCCCCTGCTGATAGAACTATCTTTTTTCCAGTGTGTCTGGCTAGGCCAAGGCCTGGAATTCTCACAGTGCCAATTGTCTAGCTCTTAATCTTGTTCGTGACACCAATTGTCTAGCTACACGACCACGCTAGTTGTCGGGCTCTTTTACCTGCTGCTAATCCTGCACCAACTGGGCCAATTGTCAAGCTAAGTCTGGGTCTGGAGCTCACAGACCCCTCAAGCCTGTTCACAGACTGGGCCACAAACCTTTCACATACCAGGCTGGGTCCCTAGACCCCTCAAACGCCAAGCTGGGTCACTGGACCCCTTCACGCAGGTCTATGAGCTAGGTAACCGGCCAAAAGGTCCTTGGAGCCACAGGTTGGAAAGCATGGCTGCACTGGGTGGACGCCTGAGGCAGATGTCTGCCGGCCTGCTTCACTAAAACTTCTCTCTCTCTCTCTCTCTCTCTCTCTGAAGAACACAAGAATAGCAACAAAACTAAAAAGATACACTGGCGCACATGCACACTAACTCCACACACACACACACACACACACACACACGCACACACACACACACAATTTGCCTACAAAGGATGCTGAACCACACCCAACTGGACCCAAGGCGAGGGCCCTGACCAAACTATTCTATTTTCCCAACACAGTGTATGCATAAGTAGTTCAGAACCACTACTCACATGATTTTATGGGTTTGTTCACAACCTCCAGCTAAGTTCTACAGGCATAATGCGTGGTTGTTTCAAAGGAGAGAGGTATAATGACTCATCTATTACATATTACTTACCCTGGGATTGAGGAAATGTGGGGACATCTGATCAAAACTCTATTACCAGTGGGAATATAAAATGGCACAATCAATTCGGAAAAAGACCACTTTGGAAAAAAGGGTATTACTTAATACACTTATCCCATGACTCAGCAATTTCATTTTATGTAATTATCCAAAAGAAATGAAAACTTACATTTGCAAGAAGACTTCTACAAGAATGTTCATAGCAGTTTTATTCACAATAACGAAAAACTAGAAATAGCCCAGGTGTTCAACAATAGGAGAATGAATATACAAACTGTTAGCTTCATACAATGAAATACTACCCAGCAATAAACAAATTACTGATATATGCAACAACATGAATAAATACTAATAACTCTAATGAGTGAAAGCAGCCAGACACAAGAATACACACTGGATAATTACGTTTACATGAAATTCTAGAATAGGCAAAAATAATCTATGGTGGAAAAATGTGCCTTAGGATCAGGGGAGTGGAAGTGACTAGCTAGGGTGTAAGGGGCCTTTCCAGTGTGATGGTAACATTCTATTATCTTAATAGGAGTTTGGGTAGCAGGTTAATGCATTTGTCAAAACTCAGTTAATGTATACTTAAAATCTGCACATTTTATTGTATGTGAATTTTACATAAGAAGAAAAAAATCTTAAACAAATATTGAACTCGTTAATCATATGCATGCTAAAGTAATTAGGGGAAATGTACTGATATCTGTAATTTGTTTTGAAAAGCATAAAAAAATAAAGTGGATTAATGGATAGTTGTAATGAAGTATAATAAAAAATTAATGGTATAATCGATGTGTATTCACTAAAATTCTTTCAACCTTGTTGCATGTTTGAAAATTTTCACAGTAAAATGTTAAAAAAATTTTTTGTAAAGCTCTGTTGCCTCATTTGAAGCAGATTAGTGAGCAGGCTTTCTCTAAATTGATATGTTAAGTATCAAGCATAATTTGAAGAAATAGAGAAATTTGTCACAGGAATTTTTACAAGATTACATATTTTCATTCTTTGTAATCAACATATAATTTGTGTTCAGGGTATGATGTGCACAGTTCTTAGTTTGACTTAAAAAATATTAGTCGATAGTCATATTTGATAACCCCATTTCTTTCCCATAAGAAATGAAAAAACCATTAATTACGTAATATGGGAGCAAGTAAGCCTATAAAGAAATATTTGACCAAGGGACTTCCAGAACCTGACTTGAACTTAGTAAAGCAGGTGTATTTCAGTTTCTTCTAATAACCTCCTTCACTTAAAAAAAAAAAAATGTTCCATATGGCTTGTCTGATATAGAATTTTTTTTCTTCTTACTGCTAACAGCAAAACAGAATTCTATACCCATTATTTTTCTTTTTAAATCAAGCAAAATGAAAACAGCTATGTAAGTAATAGTCGGTGTAATTGTACTATTATCAGTGGTTTTCAGAACATTTTTAAAATCTCGACTTACCTAAGAAATACATTTTACCTCACAACCCAGGGCACACACACACACAGAGTTGAATCAAAAGTTTCAGGAAACATGTACCCTTCTTACTTATGATGCAATTTGATATTTCAATTTTATTCCATTGCTTTAAAATGCTGATCACAACCCAGTAAATCAACTTTACATCTACTGGATCATAATCTGCCATTTGAAACATTGTACTATGTGGTCCTTAAGGTTTTTTAGAAAAAGTAAATCCTGAATATGAACTGTGTTGTGATACAGCCTAGGAATTGTAGGAGTATATCTTTCTGTTGCTTTATATGTGCTATTCCACAAACTCCTTTTCTCCTGTTAAGTTAACAAATATTTATTGGATACCTACTTTGTGCAAGTCCTTGTGCTAGGGACTTGATGCAAAAATCTGATCATTCTTCTTTTACATATTTTCTTAAGAACTCAAAAGGTATTTTTAGACATACCATGCTTATTTTACCAAAAACTCCATGGGATCACATAGGACAGATATTATTGCTGCTTTGGAGTTGGAGACACTGAACCAGAAAACACATATTTGCCCAAAGTCATACCATTAAAGCTATGGAAGTTAAGAATCAAATTTTCTCAACCTCAACTCTAAAAACGATAGGTACTTTAAAACAATCAACTTCAAAGTAATGTTTATTTTCTGTATTAAATAAATGACTTTTTGCACAGAAATAACTGTAATAAAAGACTTAATATAAAGTCCTATTTAAATTATACCCATTATCACAATATATTCAAATGTTCGTTCAACACCACTTGAAGGTAAACAAAACATTTCTCAAAATTGAACATAAACTAATTTTACACATAACACCAAAATTCCCTAACACCAGTGCTTCAAAGTGTTTCCTTTGTCCAAGCCTTGATATCACATCTACCTTATCACTCTCCCACCTCCATAGACTCCTCAGAACCAGAGTTCACTTAACTGCCTGAAAAATCAGTAGATATTGAAGAAGAGGTGTGTGGGTGATTTAATTAAGCACCAGGGAAAGTTAAATGAAAAGCAGTATTTATTCAAATGAATGATGTTGTTAACCAACACTCAGAAGCAGTATGAAGTTACATTTGACCTACTAAGTGCTCAATGGAGGTACTAAACTCATTCTGAAAAGATGTTTGAAAGATACTGACACTGGTAAAATCTAAAACACAATAAAATTTTTGTCTTTAAGGCTTAAATTCCTTACTTAAATGCACACTAATATTATTGATTTATTTAAACCAAAAGCTGTAGCCCGTCTGACTACTAACCAATCCCCTCCCCCACTCTCTAACCCAATTATGGATTAGCCACTATACATTTTATTCCGTTTTCTCCCCACTACGCAAAATGCTTCCAGCCTGCTACTCATGGTATAAAACAAAGTCTGAAGATGATCATTTATTTTGGATTTTATTTATTTTTATTTTTATTAGCATATGCATTGTTACAAATCATACTTATTCTTTATGCCCCTTATCCAATCTCCCTCCGCCTCCCCTTCTCCCGCCAACAACCATAGATTTGTTCTCTCCATCTGATACACTAACTGTTCCTCTGTTGGTTTGTTGCCTAGAAGACCTGTCCAGTACTCACACAGGTATGATCGAGTCCTCCCCTATTATCGTAAATCAGATGCTTTTTTTTTTTTAAAGATGACCGGGAAGGGGATCTTAACCCTTGACTTGATGTTGTCAGCACCACGCTCTCCCAAGTGAGCCACGGACCAGCCCTCAGATGTTTCTTCTATTATTCTGGAGTGTGCTTTGTGGAGAGAGAGCACCTCTTTTTTTTTTTTTTTTTTGGTCTCCACTGGTGCCTCTCCTCTTGTCAATGCAGCTGAGAGTCTGGCATGCCATCTGCACGGTGGCTGTGACTGCTGCTATACGTAATAAATGCTTTTGAGGCAGCCATGGCAATTGCAGTGGCTGTGGTGGGCTACCCATGTGGAAATGTGTTTTCAGTGTGCTCTTTAGCTGGGGCCCCAGGGCAGTGGCAGAAGCTTATCTGGTTGCAGCTGGGTTCAGCTTCCCCAGCTCTATGCCTCATTCTAAGATGTTGCAGAGCAGTTGAGTGGGGGAAGGAGAGGGGAAGGGGAAGGGAAATCGTGTGGGAAGAGGAGGAAGGAGGGGGAGCGTAATTAAGGCCCATGGCACCGTCCTCATTCTGGCTGGGGAGACCAGAGGGATTCCAGGAGCAGCTCAGTCATTGCTGGGCTGGATGCAGATGTCAGGGGGTGTGGCTGAAGTCCTTGGCTCCTCACCATCTGGCTAGGGAGCCAGGGGCATTTCCTGCTGTGGCTCAGTGGTCATCGCTGGGTTGGCTGCAGATGTTGGGGGGGCATGGCTGAAGCTCTTGACCATCCTCTCTCCCTGGGTTGGAGCCCAGGGGACTTCCGGTCTTTCTAGGTTTTACAGGTGTTCTTTGGTGGTGTTAGACCTTTACTAGTTAATATCAAACTTTGTCTCTAATCTGTGGGTATTTTGTTTTTACTTTAGTTCTGTGTTGGATTATTTGCTGTTCCCACCACTTAAACTCTGCACTGGAACTAATTTGTTGTCCTTTGCTTCCTTCTAAAATGGAGGAACTTCCTGTGGGGACCAGTACTTGAGCCCTGTAGTTGAGCTAAATTGCTTCATTGCTGCTGATCCCCTGGGGAAGGCTTTTTGTGCAACTGAGGGTTTAATTGTCAACCTTGTATGTATGTATGGGTCTTGTGAGGTCCAGTACACTTGGGCTGTGTGGAAACTCTGGTCTGGGCCTGAGTCTTTTCAGCAAACTGCTCCCCTATATTCCTGACCAGTCTACAATGAGTGGGCCTGTGCTGATTGGAGAGCAGATCAGCTGTCCATTTTGTGCCCCAATGTCCCCTGGTGGCCCATCTCCCCCACCACCCTCACTCCAAACACTTCCCATGGGATGGGCCATATACTGGTCCCTTGTGACGACTCACTGGCCTCTGAGTGACTCCTTTTTTCTGTTGTCTGTGGCTCCTCAGTCCTATGTGGGTCCATGGGAATCCTGTTAGTGGTCTGGCTGGCCTGGGAGCCCTCTTCTCCCCTGCCATCTCCAAGCAGCTTCATATGAAGGACACAGCTGTGGCTTCTGCCAACTCTTGCTCTGTGCACTCAGCAGCTCCAGCCTTAAAGATCCAGGGCTCAAAAAGGTTGGAGCAGTTCTTTCTTCCTCTCATCGTAGCTTCTCCCACCCTCATGCACTCCATAGGTCCCTCCTCCTCTTCCGCTGATCTATAGCAGCCCCAGCTTGGCTGTAGTTGCTTTTTAATAGTTGTAAATTGGTTGATTTGTGGGAGAGAGTGACGCTGGGGACCTTCTATTCTGCCATCTTGACTGGAAGCCTCTTATTTTGGATTTTCTATGTCCTTATGTTTCTGAACAAGTGGAGCTATTTCACCACTTTATCTCCCCATATAGGTATTAATCACACCATATTGTTACCCTCTAGCATTTAAATTAATAATGATAGCATGGAAAAATTGAAAGGAGACAGACATTAGACTTGTCCCACACCTAGGGCTAAATCTTTTATCTGTAACCAAAATGCCTAATCATTGAATGAAAGATGTATCAATTATGAGATAGCCACACAATGGAATAACTATGAAAGTTATATACTTACTGACTTGGAAAGAAACTCATGATATATTGTACAAAAAGGAACATATGGTATAATTTTTAAAATATAAAAATATGTATAGATACACAAAGCAAAAATGTAGAATAGTAACTGATTATCTTAACAAATATGTATCAGGTGATTATTATATGCTGACAGTTGTAGATGCCCAGGTTACAGCAGTGAAATAACAAATTCCTTGTCTCCATGGAGCTTAGATTCTAAGAAGTATCAAACAAGTTAACATACAATTTAACGTTGGGTATCAGCATAACTTACCATACAATTATATACAACATAACAAAAGTTATGTTGTAATAAGTTAACATACAACATAACAGTTAACATACAACAAGTTAACATATAATATAACAAATATCAGAATAAGTTAACATACAATTTAATGTTGGGTATTTCAGAAAAGCTGAAAGGGTAAGAAAAGAGTGCTAGAGGCATGCTATTTTAGGAAGGTGGTCAAAGATGACTTCCCTTAAGAAGTAACGCTGGAATAAACACCTGACTGATGTTTGGGAGGGAACCATGAAGACAGCTGGGGTAAGAGGTGCAGCAGGTAAAGGAACACCAAGTTTGAAGCTGTGAGGCAAACGCATGTTTGGTATGTCCTAGGAAGGGAAAGTAAATACGACTGAACAGGCATTTGGAAGGAAGAGAATGATAAGAAATGAGATCAGGAGGCAGCCAGGGGCAAATCTGGGCTTTGAAGGCCCCAGTGAGAACTCTGGACTTCCAGTGGAATCAGGAACTCCATAGAGAGTATGGGCAGGGGAGATCAGATTCACATTTATATCCTAAAATGTCAACAGTAGTTATCCCTAAGCATAAACATTTCAGATTTTTTCCCCATATTGTTTCTCTGTATTCTTATTCTCATCTCAAACAATGAGCCCTACCTCTCCCTTAACCAAAAGTTCTTAAAAATCATTCACTGCATTCATTTAAATATGAAAATGTTTTTTCAATTAACTCATTCCTCTGACCTGTTTCGTTACATTGTGGCCCCTTTTCAGGCAGATGCTTCTCTAAGAGAAAGGAAAACATGTAACTATATTAATAGCTATTCAGCTCAAAGTGTTGGTTAAAAACAGAAAATTGTTTACATTTATACCAAAACTCCAAGTCAGAGGTTCTTATGTAATCTAACACTTTAAACTTCTGAGACATAATTAAACGAGATGAGGCAGATTCTATAAATTCAAAAGAAGAATATGATCTGTCAATAAAAAGGCGTACTTAAATCTTTATAGTCTACCTAACTTCAGTGTCAAGGTCAAAAGTGTTTCTTGAAGACTAATGAGACTAAGTTATCATTAACCACCTGAAATAATGTTTAATGTACTTTTTAATCAGTACAGTTTAAAGTAAACACAAAGATACTCTGATATAAATTTGGAAGTTTCCAGTACTGTTAGTGATGCCCTCTGTGCTAATGTCCCAATTAACCAAGATTAACTGAAGATATAAATATTAAGGCTTGATTTTTAGAAAAAGCATTAAACTTCAACTTGAGAGTGCAAACCTAGGACCCACCTCCCAACACAATCCCCAGACTTGTTCCCAACTATCCTTGAACTCAGACTCTCCTAGGTGTCAAATGAGAGACACTATCAGGTAACCTTCAATTTTTTTCCTTTGAAAAAGTTATCTGGAGTTTATAAAACAAAACCAAAAATTATCTTAAGATTCCTTTCAATCATTTACCATTTATTAAATGCATAACGACCATTAAAGAAAAAAGCTTGTAACACTAAGTACAAATAATATATTTTATTTCATCCCTGAAAACAAAAACAAAAAACAAAAATGTCCACATCTAATAAGAGACAATTATTCTGAACTTCACCTGGCAATGATATATAATGAATTTCTTCACATAAAGGTAGAGTACAGAGAAGAGAGTTTGGAAAGCTGTCTTTCATGAAACAATATTTTCTCATACATATTTTAATAAAATATTACAATTATTGCTACTACATGTGGTAGCATATTATAATAATGAACAATACAATTCCAAAACTAAATTCAATATAGTCTAAATCTAGAAGCTAGCTACACTTAAGCAGTTATTATAGAGAATAAATACTATGAAATATAGGGCACCATATGCCAATTAGATTTGCTACAAGGGAAATTAAAATAAAGGTGCAATTTTCTCTATAGTAGAATTACCCAAGATTAGGCTCTCTTCTGCTATATACAATAGCTGTTTTCCTGAAAAGATGGTCAATTTTCATAATTTAAATGATATTTTAAATGTTCTTTATTTTTAGGTGGCCGTTATATAAAATGAACATCTAATGTATCTGTTATATAAAACCAAAATTTCATAAAGCACGTTATTCTTATATAACATAACATTAATGTTTTCCAAGCAATTTAATGCAGCACAAGTACCTTTATTATATACATCTGGCTGAAGTCCTCAAGAGTCCCTGTCTCCTAAACACCTGTACCCCTCTACCCCTACTAACATAATAAAAGGAAAAATTACCCAAATATGGAAATAATATACTTTCTTGATGACACAGACAACCAAAGGGTTAAACATTTAAATTAACATTCATCTATGTGAAAAATCATGAATACTTTAGTTACTTTTAATCTCATCATAAAAATATCTTTTATTCTTCAGAATATATGTAAGAAAATTTTAAGTCTCACATTAGAGATTACTATTTTAATGTTGTTATTAAATTGTCCCAATGTTTAGAATAAGTTATGCACAGTGACTGCTACCCATTTCAAGATTATACTCTTACAAATTTAATTTTTTTTAAATATACAATAATCAAACTTCAGTGATTTGAAGGATAGTGCAAATGAAGACATTCTTTGGGTCATGATTTCAAAACATTATTTTCAACATTATACTTCCTTCCTCTGTTCATAATCTGAGTAACAAAATATAGTACTGGAAGTAAGCACATTTTCTAATAGCCTTAGTCTACCAGTTATATCTATTGAGAACCAAAGACAAAATGATTCAATAACAATATCCTCCACTTGTCTGAAATACATGTTATATACTTAAATAAATATTTTATAGAAACGAATCCATATCTTTCAGTGCTTTCGCTTCAGCTTGATCTCAAACACAAAAGATTTATACAAAGATCACCTACCTGCTTACTACATCAACCATGTTAACAAATTCCCTTTCAGGATATAGTACAGCATTGAAGAGACTTGCCTGAAAGCAAACTAATGACTTTTAAACTTGTATATACAGAATAAGAGTTCCATGAATCCTGCACACTCCTTGAAAACATGTAGAGCTTTTATTGTAAAATATTACTCTCTCCTAGCCAGTGATTAAAAAGCTTTTCTGCCATAGGATATGATCCACAGTGGATGCAGCAGCACAAGGTGATCTTCAACTGCTATCTAATGCTGCCTGACACATTTATCCTTTTATTTGTGGTGACTGGCACCAAATTCCCACTAGTACCATTGGTAGTGTTGGTTGCTGAGCCATTCACAACAATGTAGTCAACTTTGTTCTCCAGCTTTCCCAAGCGTTGCAAAATGTCATCCAAAAGGACAGCAATTGTTCTTTTTAGATCCGCTAGGGGGAAAAATCAGAATAAACCATATTAAACATTAATAGAGCACTTAATATTTATGTTTTTATAGTCTGAGAGGGAAAGGTAAACAATTGTTGGGTCATTTGAAAGAAAATGTGCTAGAGAAAATGCACTCATAACACAAATAGGAAAGCCTTATTATTTTAACCAATAGCATCAACATATAGAGTTTCCAAAAGACATTTCAAAGTGGTAAATGTGGGAGAAACTCTCACTTTTCTAGAGCAATATAACAGATTTAAAGTCTGGCAAAAAATATCAGTCCCTCTGTAAGAGGAACCCATTTTACCCTGCGTTTCTTAAGCAGTTTATAAAGAATACTGCAGACTAGTCAGGTAAGGCAAAAAGTCAGCTAAGTAACAGATTCAGTAAAATGCAGAAAGAAGAAACCTGGAACCTCCACAGGCTGAAGTGGGGGGGGAGCCTACGATCCAGGGCAAATGCCAGGAACCTGGTCAGTGCAGTAGGCACACCAGCAGTAGTGCTGATTGAAATTTCTTCCAGAGAAACGATGGGGAAAACTAGTATCTTCTAACCTCTTTGGAAGGTTAAGGGGCTTCAGTAAAATTTACCTGGTACGGAATGAAATTATGAGCCTTTTTTCCTTCAAAATTCTCTTTTATCAGGTTTCCCAAAGGCACCTAGCACATATTAGGTACTCAATTAGCGGCAACTAACATTATCTTTTTGTTGATCCTGGACCAAAAACTCAGCCCTAATCTGGGATCACTAGGGGAAAAATAATCTCACAACTGATAAATTTGCTCATGTATCAGAAAAGCATAAGCAACAAACGAAAAAAGAGATAAATTGATCTTAATCAAAATTGAAAATTTTGGGGCCGGCCCCGTGGCACACTCGGGAGAGTACAGCCCTTGGGTGCGCAGCGTCGCTCCCGCTGCGGGTTCGGATCCTATATAGGCATGGCCAGTGCGCTCACTGGCTGAGCGTGGTGCGGCCAGTCACGAAAAAGACAAAAAAATAAATAAATAAATAAAAAATTGAAAACTTTGGGGCATCAAAGGACATTAAAAAGAAAGTGAAAAGACAATGTGGGAGAAAATATTTGCAAATCATATATGTTAAAAATTTACTATACACAACATATAAAGATCTCTTACAACATAAGAACAAAAAGATAAACAACTCAATTTTTAAAATGGGTAAAGGACTTGAATAGACACTTCTCCAAAGAAGATATGCAAATAGCCAATAAGCACGTGAAAAAATGCCCAACATCAGCAGCCATTAGGGAAATGCAAATCAAAATCATAATGAGAAACCATTTTATACTTACTAGGAAAGCTCTAATCAAAGAAACAGAAAATAAGTGTTGGTAAGGATATGGAAAAATTAAAATCCTCATACATTACTAGTGGGAATATAAAACGGTGCGGCTGCTATGGAAAACCATTTGGTAGTTTGTCAAAAAGCTAAACACAGAATTACCATATGAATTCCACTCCTAGGTATATACTCTAAAAATTCCTAGATATATATCCCCAAAAAGCTGAAAGCAGGAACTCAAAGAAACACCTATACACCAATGTTCATTTCAGCTTTATTCACAATAGTCAAAAGTGAAAACAATCCAAGTGTCCCTCAATGGATAAACAGAAAAACAAAATATGGTATACCCATACCATGGAATATTATTCAGCCATAAAAAGGAATGATGTTCTGATATATGTCACTGTATAAGCCTTGAAGATATTACGCAAAGTGAAATAAGCCAGACACAAAAGGTCTAGTACTGTATGATTCCACTTATATAGAATGTCTAGAATAGGCAAATTTACAAAGAAAGAAAGTAGATTAGAGGTTACCAAGGGCCAGGGGAAGTGTAAAATAAAGATCTATTGCTTAACGGTTACCAAGTTCCTTGTTTGGAGTGGTCTAAGTTTTGGAAAGACATGATAGTGATGGTTGCACAACACTGTAAATGTAAGTAATTACCAATAAACTGTACATTTAAAATGTTTAGGGCCGGCCCGGTGGCACACTGGATAGTGCGCCGCTTGGGAAGCGCGGCGGCGCTCCCGTCCAAGGGTTCGGATCCCACATACAGACCGGCTCCCGCTCACTGGCTGAGCGAGGCGCGGGAGCAACACCGAGGCTTGCGATCCCGTTGCCGGTCCCTGGTCCGGTACGGGGGCAACACTGAGGGTTGCGATCCGTTGCCGGACACGGAAAAAAGACAAAAGACAAAAAAAAAAAAAAAAAAATTAAAATGTTCAAATGGCAAATATTATGTTATACATATTTTACCACAATTTTTTAAAAGTGAAAAAAAAATGATAACAAAAGCGTAGTGAGAGTAGTGGTGGGTGGTGGTAGAGGGTGATCAGAAAGTGCTTATGAAAAAATATTAATGTAATATAAAGTGAGAGGAAAACTTTGTTTTTTTGTTTGTTTGCTTTTTGTTTTGTTTTGTTTTGTTTTTTAAAGATGACTGGTAAGGGGATCTTAACCCTTGGCTTGGTGTTGTCAGCACCACGCTCAGCCAGTGAGCGAACCGGCCATCCCTATATGGGATCCGAACCTGTATGTGGCCTTGGTGTTATCAGACCACAGTCTCACGAGTGAGCCATGGGCCGACCCTAAGGGAAAACTTTATATGGAGGAAGTCTAGTCATGGAAGAATGAGATTTTCCAAGCAGTGCAACTCTGGTGTCATTTGTCATGAGCACCTAAATATTCTACTTTCATGGGTATGTACAAGAAAAAAAGATATACAAGAAAAATCCTGACATAAAGTACTTAGGGATGAAATATTATGATATATACAACTGCTTTCAAAATGCTGCCCCCCAAATAAGCATATATATTTGTATGTATAGAGAAAGATAAAGCAAATGAAGAAAAAAGTTAATAAGCAAATTGTGAGTCTAGATGAAGGATATATGTTTAACTCACAATTTTTAAAATTTTTCTGTAAAGTTGAAAATCTTCAAAATAAATGACTAGGGAAAGGAGACATCTTTATTAAGACTTTTCAATCAAGAGTTGTAAGAGTATTTAATAAATAGGAGAGAATTATATATTTTTTTAAGTCCTTTAGCAATAAGTCTACATGATAAATGCTGGACCTGTTTTTCCCTGACATTCACCTCCTTTATAATATTTGAAGAAGTAGCAACCTAGGCCAGAGAAGACTACACAGAATATGGAAGGAGGGGGGTTTATCAGCACATTAACATAAAATGAAGTTAAAGCCCTAGGAGGTTTGACAACAAGCTAAGTTGTGACATGAATTATAAAGGTACAGTCTAATCACTGAACAGAGTTAGGGTTAAGAACAGCAATTAGAGGAAAAGTTGGGGTGAATGAGAAACAACTATATAACTTTAGTAATGTTCTAAATTAAATATAGAGCTCCTTTTAAATTTTGTAAAACAGTTGTTTTAATAAAATATTATAAAAGAAGAAACTAAGAAATTACAACTACCTTGCTCTTCGATATAAAATCACTTCCTTGAAAAACCACAACAAAACTATTGTTACCTGAATTTGGGGCTTTTTCAAATACACCAAAACTTCCCCTTTCTCTATATTCACAATATGATTTTATGTTTACATAGCATGGGACTATATATTTATGGGAATTATATGCTCATATTATATGGGGGTCTATAATACTTCCCCATAAAGCCCTGTCACTGAAGGTGCTAGCAATAAGAACCCCTTCTCTATCATGGGCTCTGTTCAGAAGTCCTAAAAGCAACTTGAAAACGGAGACCATATCATATCCATCCTTTTGCTCTCAGCCCACCTAGCTTGGTGCTTCATCACACAGCAGACACTCAACAAATGATTGAAATCCACGTTTGCTGAAGGTCTAATTCACATGTTTGGCAGACAGTATCAATGTTGAGATTGACATGAAGCATCAGATTTAGGAAATAAAACCCTTTAAGGTTGCTCTACTTCTGCTAAAACTTCCCTATTCTTACAGAAGAAATAGAATATTTTAGTTTAAGAAGAAAAAAATGAATGGGGCTATCACAAAGGTACATAAAAACATAGATACTATTAAAATAGCACCTAGCCTGATTATTTTACAGTACACAAAAATCTAAATAAGGGTATAATGCTATTTTTTTCTAAAGCTATTAAATGTGCTAAACATACTAGACATAAAAAGATTCTAATTATGCTAAACATAATCAGGGATTATCAGACACAGCAGGAAGCCACCACCATCCCTAGGTCTATGGAACAGAGGAAGAAAGCAGTGATATATCAGAGCCCAAGTCAAAAGTCACCTAGTGGAAAAACAGAACCAAGGCAGGCATTCTGGCAGAAGCTGGCACTACAAAGGAGACATGGGTACCACCAAACACTACTTGAAGCAGAGAGGGAAGGAGAAAATACACTGGGCTTTCCCTCCCTCCTACTTTCCAAACCTCTGCCAGTGCCTCTCACTGGCAAAACCCAGGCAGAAGCCAGCTGATTTGGGAACTTGGAAAATGCCACCTACTGGAATCGCTTTCCTTTGAGATACAGAATAGTGAATGGGTAAGAAATAAATATGAGGGCAACCAGCATAGGACCAGCACAAACAGCAAGTACACATGCCCTTGCAGACCCCCTATTTATGTTAGACATCTCTGCCTTGATTTATCTTTATATCTCAATATCGTTTTCTTCTTTGTACTCTTAATGCTAGCTGCCTCAAATCTGTTGTGTAGAAAGGAGATGTGAAGATAAACATGTACACAAAAATAAAAGAACTAAAAATCCAAAATGACTACAGTAATGAAAAAAACAAGTGTTTAATACACATCATGCAAACTTTTCCTTATTAATATTTTCCAAATTCAAATTGATATTTTACCACCACTAAACACCAGCTTAATGGTAGAAAAAGAAAATTTAAGTCGCTTCTTGATTATCAAAGTGAACTGCCCACTGTAAAGTTTCATTATGAAGCTAGCAATTAAACAAGAATGCTTACTAAGAAATAGACTAAATATCATAGCAAATCAAAAGTACTTTCTAAAAGTTCATCAACTCTAAGATTAAATGTACATTCACTGTTTAATCTTTTGCATTTTTAATATAGCTACCTTCTCCCTTTGAGTACTGAATAAATTAAGTCATTCAACAAATATTTTATTGCTTCTTTACTTAAGATGGTAAGGCACACTGTTCACATCTCATGAGCGGACCAAGATATATTCTCATCGAACATTAAATACAAATTAAATACCTAAGTACATAAAATAAGCCTAATTTTTCTTGAGAAAGGAAATGCTAGATAGTGAGTTGACTAAACAATATAAATCAACATAAATAAGCTATGTTTTAAATAGCCACACCAAAATCACTTCTAATAGGAATTCTGAGATTAGCTATCGTTTATCATATTTGGAATACAAGGACTACCCATTTTACAGGTTTGGATTGGGGCTTTTTTCTTAATTGGTAAATAAACTTTTTGAAATAATTGTAGATTTACAGAGTTGTAAGAAATAATAAATACAGAAAAGGTTGGCCAGTTCACTTAGTTGGTTAGAGCATGTTGTTAATATAGAAATTCCTGTACCATTTACCCAGTTTCCCGATGATAACATCTTACAAAACTGCATACAGTATCGCGACCAGAATGCTGACATTGATACAGTCAAGATGCAGAATATTTCCGTGACCATAAGAATTGCTTTGTTGCCCTTTTACAGTAACACCCACTTCCCTCCCATTCGCCTTTGAATTTGGTGTATTACACTGATTGATTTTTCAAATACTGGACCAGCTTTGCAACTTTGGAATAAATGCCACTTGGTGTTTAATTCTTTTTAAATGTTGCTGAATTCAGTTTGCTAATATTTTCTTAAGGATTTTTACCTCTCTATTCAAGAGGGATATTGATCTGTAGATTTTATTTCTTATATATCTTTGTCTGGTTTTGGTATAAGGGTAATACTAGCTTCATTAAATGAACTGGTAAGTATTCCCTCCTCTTCTCTTTTCTGGAAAAGACTGTAGAGTTATGTTAATCCTCCTTTAAACTTCTGCCAGAATTCTATTTTGGTAAATATTCCATAGACTCTTGAAAAACATGTGTATTCCACTGTAGTTGGAGTGTTCTATATATGTAAATTAGACACACAGGGCATTCAATAAATGTAAATATGTAAATTTTATATGTATTAGAAAAACTGTTTTTCTCCTATAGGTAAAGTGCTGTTTTTCTCTGGTTACTTCCAAGATGTTTTTATTTTTCAAATTTTAAAATTTGGCATGGATTTCCTGGCACGGGTTTGTCCTGCTTGGGGTTCCCTTAGCTTCTTGAATCTGCGGTCTGTGACTTTTGCCAGATTTGGGAAGTCTGTAGCCACTATTTCTTCAAGTGCTTTTCCTTCACTGCCCTCATTCTCCTCTCCTTCTGAAACTTCAACAACACTGTGTTAGATCTTTTGTTATAGTTCTACAGGTTCCTGAAGCTCTATTCTTTTATTTATTTTTTTGGTCTATTTTCTCCCTGTTGTTTGGATTCGATTGATTACATTGTTTGGATTGCAATACTATGTCTTGCAGTTCACTGATTCTTTCCCCCGTCTTCTCCATCCTGTTGTTGAGTCCATTTGCTGAGCTTTTGATTTCAATTGTATTTTTCAGTTCTAAAATTTCCATTTGGTTCTTCTTTACATGTTCTGTTTTTCTGCTGAGACTTTCTTTTTGTTGAAACTATTTTTTCATTTGCTTCACGTTTCTTAAGTGTTCACTGGAGCATTTTTATCATGGCTGCTTTAAAATCTTTTCCATATAATTCTAACATCCGTCACTGTCTTAGTTCATTCAGACTGCTATAAACGCCACAGACTGGTAATTTATAAATAATAAAATTTATTTCTCACAGTTCTGGAGGCTGAGAAGTCCATGATCAAGGTGTCAGCAGATCTGGTGTCCAGTGAGGGCCCACTATTCTTCACAGATGGCACCATCTAAGCATGTTCACATGGCGGAAGAGACATGGCAGCTCTCTGAAGCCTCTTTTATAAGGGTATTAATCCCATTCACAAGGGCAGAGCCCTCAAGACCTAATCACCTCCCAAAGGCTCCACCTTCTAATACCATGACCTTGGTGATTAGGGTTTTTTTATTGGTTATGAATATTCATGGCGTACAAAGCTGATTGTCACCACTCATGCCCAAGATGTGATTGCACCATGCCCATTACCACAAATTGCAACTGTATGCCATGTCCCAGTTGTCCCCAACCTCCCTCCCCATTCCCTTTTCCCCACTCCACTCTGTATCCCTAGGTATGCTCTCTCACTCTCAAAGTCCAACATACCACGGTAGTCTTTCTTTCCTTCCTTCTTTCTCTCCTAGTTCCCACTTATGAGTACATGCAGTATTTTATTCCTGTGTTTTGCTTTTTTCACTCAACATGTTTCTCCAAGCTCATCCATGTTGTTGCAAATGGGAGAATTTCATTTTTTTTTTTATGGCAGAGTAGTATTCCGTGGTGTATATACACCAGTTTCCTTATCCAATTATCCATCGATGGACATTTAGGTTGGTTCCATATCTTGGCTATTGTGAACAGAGCTGAGATGAACATGGGAGTGCAGGTATCCCTTCAACATGATGATTTCCATTCCTCTGGGTATATACCCAGAAGAGGGATTGCTGGATCATATGGAAGATCTATCTATAGTTGTTTGAGAAACCTCCATACTGTTTTCCATAGTGCTTGTACTAATTTACAGTCCCACTAACAGTGTAGGAGTGTTCCCTTCTCTCCACATCCTTGTCAGTATTTGTTATTCTCCATCCTTTTGATTATAACCAGTCTAACTGGGGTGAGGTGATATCTCAAGGTGGTTTTAATTTGCATTTCCCTGATGATTAGTGATGTGGAGCGTTTTTCATGTACCTGTTGGCCATTTGTATGCCTTCCTTTGAAAAATGTCTATTCAGCTCCTTTGCCCATTTTTTAATTTGGTTATTTGTTTTTTTACTGTGTAACTGCTTTGAGTTCCTTGTATATTATGGATATTAATCCCTTGTCAGATGCATAGTTAGCAAAAATTTTCTCCCATTCTGTAGGTTGTCATTTCATTCTGTTGTTTCCTTTGCTGTGCAGAAGCTTTTTAGTTTGATATAGTCCCATTTGTTTATTTTTTTTCTTTTGTTGCTTGTGCATTGGGGCTCATGTTCATAAAGCCTGTACCTAGACCTAGTTTCTGAAGTGTTTCACCTATATTTTCCCTTAGTAATTTCACAGTTTCGGGTCTTACACTTAAGTCTTTAATCCATTTGGAGTTCATTTTAGTATATGGTGAGAGATGCATATCCAGTTTCATTCTTCTGCATATGGATATCCAGTTTTCCCAGCACCACTTATTGAAGAGACAGTCTTTTCCCCAATGTAAGTTTTTGTTGCCTTCATCAAATATCAGATGGCTGTAAGCTTGAGGGATGATTTCTGGGTTCTCTATTCTGCTCTACTGGTCCGAGTGTCTATTTTCATGCCAGTACCATGCGGTTTTGGTTACTATACTTTTGTAGTATAATTTGAAGTCAGGTAGTGCTATGCCTCTGGCTTTTTTATTTTTTTTGCTCAGGATTGCTTTGGCTATTCAAGGTCTTTTGTTGTTGCATATGAATGTTAAAATTGTTTTTTTCTATTTCTGTGAAGAATGTCATTGGTATTTTGATGGGGATTGCATTGAATCTGTAGATCACTTTGGGTAGTATAGACATTTTCACACTGTTAATTCTTCTAATCCAAGAGCATGGAATGTCTTTCCATCTTTTTGTGTCTTCTTTAATTTCTTCCAGTAGTGGTTTGTAATTCTCACTGTAGGGATCTTTCACCTCCTTGGTTAAATTGATTCTTAGGTATTTTGTGTGTGTGTGACTGTTATAAATGGGCTTGCTTTCTTGATTTCTCTTTCTGTGGCACATTATTGGAGAATATAAATGCAACTGATTTGGGGGCATTTATTTTGTATCCTGCAACATTACTGAAATTATTAACCAGCTCTAGGAATTTTTTGATAGAGTCTTTAGGTTTTCCTATATATAGTACCATGTCATCTGTAAATAGGGACAGTTTGACTTCATCTTTTCCAATTTAGATGGCCTTTATTTCTTTCTCTTGTCTGATCACTCTGGCTAGTAACCCTCCAGTACTATGTTAAATAGAAGTGGTGAGAGTGGGCATCCTTGTCTTGTTCCTGTTCTTAAGGGAAAAGCCTTCAGTTTTTCCCCATTCAGAATGATACTGGCAGTGGGATTGTCATTTTATTGTGCTGAGATACTTTCCTTCTATACCTAATTCGCCGAGAGTCTTTACCATGAAGGGATGTTGACTTTTGCCAAATGCTTTTTCAATGTCTACTGAAATAATCATATGGGTTTTGTCCTTGCTTTTGTTGATGTGATGTATCACATTTATTGACTTTTGTATGTTGAACCATCCTTGCATGTCTGGGATGAATCCCACTTGATCATGGTATATAATTTTTTTGATGTGTTCCTGTATTCTGATTGCAAATATTTTGTTGAGGATTTTTGCATCTATGTTCAACAAGGATATTGGCCTGTAATTTTCTAATTTGCTGTGTCTTTATCTGATTTTGGTATCAAAGCTATGTTGTCCTCACAGAATGAGTTTGGGAGAATAGCTTTTGTTTCAATTAGGTTTCAACATATAAGTTTTGGAAGGACATGTGCATTCAAACCATAGCAGTCACTGATTGCATTTTTTCATTCAGTCTGAGATCTTCCTGGTCTTTTTTTTGGCTGGCAGGCACAGGGATCGAATGCTGGGCCTTGGTGTCATCAGCACCACACTGTAATCAACTGAGCTAATCAGCCAGCCCATCTGGTTCTTGGTTTGAAACCTGGACATTTTTGTATTATGAGACGCCTGTTTTAGGTGGTTTTCTCTAACACCACTCTGGCAGGGGTACCTCCTTGTTACCGCCAGGTGGAGGCAGAAGTCCAGGTTCCCCATGCAGCCTTCATGGCATGCAAGGGTGGTGGGATCTTTATTACTACTGGGTGGAGGTGAGAGTTCCGAGCCCCCACATACACTCCACTGACACTGTGGTGGGCTGGCCTCATAATCGCTAGGGAACAGTGAAAGTCCTGCCCCTCCACTAGGCTTCCTCTGACATCATCCCAGAGGGGAAGGGGATGGGCACTTCATTAATGCCATTTGGGGGTGGAAGTCTTGGTTTCTCATGTGGTCTCCACTGGTACCATGGTGTGGGGGGGTGGCAGTCCTCACTACTGGCAGGGATAAATGTTCCAGCTGCTACTGCCTTCTCTGATACCAACCTGGCAGGTGTTGTACACTACATTGTAGCCTCTTAACAGTGGAAGTTTGAGCTCCCACTTGGCTCTTGATTATGTTGGTGGTGAAGCCATAATTTTTTTCTGTGGTGCTTGACAGGAGGAGAGTGAATACTGTCTATAAGTTTTCTGCCTTGTTAGGCTCTCCTTTTCTTGTCTAGAGAGAACAGGCTTTTGGTGGGGCTTTTGTTACTGTCTTTGCCTATGGGCATTTCTGGGTTGCTGACTTCTTTCACTCCAAGTTTAGGATACACAAAGAGAGCATACCATTGTGTCATTCCTTGGATCCTGAGGTCCCTAAACAGTCTGATTTCTGCTTTTCCAGAGTCGTCTTACATTTGTTTTATATAAAATCCAGGGTTTTTAGTTGTACTTAGATGGGAAGAATAGAGGAAAGCTGGATAACTTAAGAATAGAGGAGAGATAGACTGCCATCTTCCCAGAAGTCTCTGGTTTAGGAATTTTTTTGTTTGCTTGTTTTTATCTTTTTTAGTAGCTGGCCTGTACAGGGATTGAACCCTGAACCTTGGTGTTATCGGCACCACACTCTAACCAACCAAGCTAACCAGCCAGCCCTTAGGGAAGTTTTTAAAACTGGCTTTCTTCAACTACAAAAAAATCCTCTTTTTTCTTCTTCTTCCTACCCAAACACTTTTCTGCTAAGAAAAGATATTCTCTAATAGTTTGCTTTCTGAAAATGTTTATAACACTTTTCCATTCATTACTTTTTTTTTTTTTTTGTCTTTTGTCTTTTTTCCGTGTCCGGCAACGGATCGCAACCCTCAGTGTTGCCCCCGTACCGGACCGGGGACCGGCAACAGGATCGCAAGCCTCGGCGTTGCTCCCGCGCCTCGCTCAGCCAGTGAGCGGGCGCCGGTCTGTATGTGGGATCCGAACCCTCGGACGGGAGCGCCGCCGCGCTTCCCAAGCGGCGCACTATCCAGTGCGCCACCGGGCCGGCCCTCCATTCATTACTTTTATAACAGTTTATGTAGTTGAAAAATCTATTAAAGAAAATAATTTTAACTCAGTCATTCTACTATTGAAATTTTTGGTAGATTTGTGTGAAAGAGCAACTACTTTTTAATCTAATTTTCATAAGAGCATTTAAATATTAACATTAGATTATCCCCTAATTCTCCTAAAATATTTGTGGAGTCTTTTTTTAAGTCGTTCAACTATACTGGTAGATAGAAAACCCAAAACCCTTAAAAGAAAGCAGGTCAATCTTTGAACAGGAAAGCCTGGGAAGGTCAAGGACTGGTGTGGCTAGGGATTCAGAACCGGGTATAGGAAATCATGTACCAACTGCAAGGTGTTCCACAACAGTCAATGTGAGGCTCAGAGCAAGTATGTCCAATTCATTGTTCTAGGCAAACCACAGAATCTAAGAGAGAGAATATTACATGGGAAAATACAAAATTACATTAGAGAGAAGTAAGATTGTTGAGAAAAAGACATAAGACAGTTGGAAACAATTATACATTAAAGAGAAAGCACAAGTTACTGAGCAAAATTTATAGTTATCTATAAAGTTTAATTAATCTGTCCATAGCCTTTGAAATAGTAATGATTCATTGTAGACCAGAATATTAAAAAATATTTGTTATGCTTATTTTACCAACTGGGAAAAACAGATTAAACAGCTCAAGGGAAGTCCGTTAAATAAATATTTTTGATTGACTAGCTTTTTTGTACTACAGTGAGAGGCTGTAGATAAATGATTTCTATAGACAGCTGAAGTTTAAGTTCTTGTAAAATTCCAATCTTATTGTAACTTATACTGCCATTTCAAATTAATGGAGTAAAGGAATTCAAATAATGAATCTGAAATAACTGCCTAATTTGGAAAAAAAAAAAGAACTTATATCTCTTACTGTTTGCACCAGATATCCCAACTGTATTAGAGATATAAATGTAAACAAACAAACAAAAACCAAAACAATAATATATTTGTTTTAGTCCATTTTGTGTTGCTATAACAGAAATACCGGAGACTGGGTAATTTATAAGGAAAAGAGGTTTATTTGGCTTACGATTCTGGGACAGCTGCATCTGGCATGGGCCTCAGGCTGCTTCTACTCATGATGGAAAGTGGCAGACAGCCGGTGGGTACAAGCAGATCACATGGCAAGAGGAAGCAAGAGAGAGAAGCAAGGTGCCAGTGTCTTTTTAAAGCAACGAGCTCTCACAGGAACTAATAGAGGGAGAACTCACTCATTAATCCCCCCTACCCCAGGGAGAGCATTAATCCATTCTTGAGGGATCCACCCCCATGACTCAATCAGTTTCCAGCACTGCCACATTGAAGATCAAATTTCCACATGAGTTTTGGAGGGGACAACACATCCAAACTCCATCAATATTAGAACATAAGTTTTGGAGAAAAAAATTTTAAGCATAAAATATAACCATAAAAAATGATGGACACTTTTAAACATAAATTTTTAAAACAACATACCAAGTTACTGGACAACTGAAAAACCAAAAGAAAAACATTTGTAGCACATAACAGCACTAATATCTTTATTATAAACGAATTCCCCAGCAGAAAAATCAAAGGAGTCAAATAATTCATTTTCATACACACAAAAAATATAAAGGTACTTCAAAAAGTTCGTGGAAAGATTCGTATTATCTTTTAATTCTATTTTCCACAATCTTTTTGAAGTACACTTGTACAACTAGCCAACAGACATAGGAGAATCTTTTAAACTCTCCTGACAGCAAAGAAACACAAAAGCAAACAGACGCTGTAGTGGATTAAATTATGTCCCCCCAAAACTCCCCAAAGCTTGAATTGTGTCCCCCAAGTTTTATGTATTAGGAACTTAGCCCCCACTGTGACTGTTAAGAGGGTGGGAAATCCTATTATGGTAATTGAAAGGTGGAGCCTTGAAGAGGTGATTGCATTGTAGGACCACGCAGTAGTGAATGGACTAAAAATGGTGGTCAGGGGTGTGGTTCCGAGGGCTTTAAAAGAAGAGGAGAGTCTGCCTTTTGCTTTCTCTGCTTCCACCATCTTGCAGTGTGAGACCCCTGAGTCACTGTCTCCACCACCAGATGGACTTTGGACTTCCCAGCCTCAGAAACTGTAAGCAATAAATTTTATTTCTTTATAAATTACCCAGTTCCAAGTATTTTGTCATAAGCAAGAAAAATGGACTAATACAGATGCCCTTTAAAATTAAATAAAATTTAGGGCCAATCCCGTGGCGCACTCGGGAGAGTGCAGAGCTGGGAGTGCAGCGACGCTCCCGCTGCGGGTTCAGATCCTATATAGGGATGGCCGGTGCACTCACTGGCTGAGCGCGGTGCGGACGACACCAAGCCAAGGGTTGCGATCCCCTTACCGGTCACAAAAAGGAAAAAAAAAATTAAATAGAAATTGTAAAGTGTGGATAAACTTTTCCATGGGTGCCAGTCTGTCATAGTGCCCTCCATAATGGTTCTACCCCACTGGTGGGAAAGTGGCAGTAGGAATGCAAACTGGTAGAACCATTCTGGAGAGCAACTGACAAATGTCTGTTATATTTAATGTGTGCTTATCCTTGACCCAAAAATTCCACTTTTAAGAAAACTATCCTTCTGAAACTTCACACAAATATGAAATACACACACACTTATACTCACATACATATACACACACTTGCATATACACTCACATACATATACACAAACATGCACTGCAGCACTGAATAAAACAGACAGAAAAGGTTAGCAGCAAATTATTCATTGTTACAGAATAAGAAAAAGAAAGGCATATTTACAAATTGAAACATTAAGTTATTAAAAAGGGTAAGATAGACCTATATGCAATAACATGGAAATATATCCAGAGTAATTAAATGAAAACAAATAAATGGCAAACTGGTATGCACAGTACAACCCATTGTTGTTCAAAATAAAGCAATGTTCTGGAATATGCATACACACAGTATTGTTGGCAAACTACAGCTGGCTGGCCACCTATCTTTGTAAATAAAGTTTTATTGGAACTTAGCCATGCTCATTTATTGCAAGAGACACCATATAACCCACAAGGCCAAACATATTTACTATTTAGCCCTTTAAGAAAAAGTACAACTCCTGATACATACCAAATTAACTGCAACTCTCTGCTCTACTTTTACTTATCTACTCTTATCTACTTTTACTTATTATACATTTCTATAACAACTGAACATTTTAATTTTTTTACATATTCCTGATATATAAAAAATACATATATAAATATATATTATTATATAAAATATAATATTTGTATAATAAGAAATATGTAAAAAAAAATTTTCAGAGAATTGTTTAAATACCATGTGAGCATTAAATGATGCAGGTATATATCCGCTGACACAAAAATATCTCTACCATATACCAAGTTTTAAAACACAGTTTTAAAATATCTGTGTAGTAGGACTAACTATAAGTGATTTTCTATTTCTTTAGGACTAACTATAAGTGATTTTCTATTTATTTCTGACTTGTCAAATTTCTTAACACAAAACATATATTAGTTTATTAATTATAAAAAATAAAGATATTTTTATTATAGCCAAAATAAAATAAATCTCTATTAAAATATTTTGTAAGTATATACTGTATACTTTTCTATTTTCCTAACAGTCATATAGTCAGCATAATTTTACCTTTTCTTGAGGAGCTGGCATTACTATGAGCACAATTTAATATAATGAGTTCCAGAAGTACAGGCATACCACAGAGACATTGGGGGCACTGCAATAAAGCAAATACTGTAATAAAGCAAGTCGCATGAATATTTTGGTTTCCCAATGCATATACGAGCTATGTTACCTCTATTAAGTGTGCAATAGCATTATATCTAAAACAATGCACACACCTTAATAAAAAAAATAGTTTATTGCTAAAAAATGGTAACAATCATCTGAGCCTTCAGCAAGTTGTAATCTTTTTGCTGGTGGAGGGTCTTGCCTCCATGTTGATGACTGATCTGGGTGGTGGTTGCTGAAGGTTGGGGTGGCTGAGGCAATTTCTTGAAATAAGATAACAACAAAGTTTGCCACATCAATCGACTGTTCATGAAAGATTTCCCCATAGCATATGATGCTGTTTTATAGCATTTTACCCATAGTAGAACTTCTTTCAAAATTGGAGTCAATCCTCTCAAACCATGCTACTGTTTTATCAAGTAAGTTTATATAATACTCTAAATCTCTTTGTCATTTCAACAATGTTCACAGCATCTTATCCAGGGGTAGATTCTGTCTCAAGAGACCACTTTATTTCCTCATCCACAAGAAGCAGCTCCTCACCCACTAAAGTTTTATCATGAAATCGATTGCAGCAATTCAGCCACATCTTCAGGCTCCACTTTTAATTCGAGTTCTCTTGCTGTTTCCATCACATCTGCAGTTACTTCCTCCGCTGAAGTCTTGAACCCCTCAAAGTCATCCATCAGGGCTAAAATCAGCTTCTTCAAAACTCCTGTTACTGCTGATATTGTGACCTCCTCCTACGAATCCCTAATGTTCTTAACGGCATCTAGAATAAGGAATCCTTTCCAGGAGGTTTTCAATTTACTTTGCCCAGATCCATTGCAGTAATCACTATTTATGGCAGCTATGGCCTTATGAAATGTATTTCTTAAATGATAAGACCTGAAAGTCAAAATTAATCCTTAATCCATGGAGTACTAGGTGAGTAATAGAGAACGGATGTTGTATTAGTCCATTTCTGTTGCTTAATACAGAATACTTGAAACTGGATAATTTATAAATAAATGAAATTTATTTCTTACAATTTGGGAGGCTGGGAATTCCAGAGTTCAGGGGACACACCTTATGAGGGTCTTCTTGTGAGTGGTGACTCTACAGCGATGTAGGGTATCACATGGCAAATGACCTAAGCAAGAGCTAACCTCCTCACTTGCTCTCCTTTTAAAGCCATCAGAACCACACCAATTACCACCCATTAAACCATCAATGGATTCATTCACAAGTGTACAGGCCTCACAATCCAATCACCTCTCATAAAGGCCCCACCTTCAATTAGCATAATAGGATCTTCTATTCTTAACACTGTTACAATGGAGATTAAGTTTATAACAAATGAACTTTTAGGGGTACTCATCTGACCCATAGCAGATATTATGTTAGCCAGGAATGAAAACATTAATGTCCTTGTACATTTCCATCAGAGTTCTTGAGTGACCAGGTGCTTTGTCAATGAGCAGTAATATTTTTTCTTCTTTTTTTTTTTTTTTTTTCTGGCACTGGCCAGTACTGGGATCCAAACCCTTGATGCTGTTGCTGTAAAGCAGCACTCTAATGAACTGAGCCAACCTGCCAGCCCAGCAGTAATATTTTGAAAGGAACCATTTTTTTCTGAGTAGGTCTGAACAGTGGGCTTAAAATAGTCAGTAAACCAAGCTGTAAACAGATGTGCTATCATCCAGGCTTTGGTGTTCCATTTACAGAGCACAGGCAGAACAGATTTAGCATAATTCTTAAGGGTCCTCAGATTTTTGGAATGATAAATGAGCACTAGCTTCAACTTAAAGTCACCAGCTGCAATAGTCCCTAGCAAGAGAGTAGGCCTGGCCTTTGAAGCTTTGAAGCCAGGCATTGACTTCTCCTCTCTAGCTATGAAAGGACTAAATGGCATCTTCTTCTAATAGAAGGCTGTCTGTCTACACTGAAACAATGACCTTTGCTAGGTCTTCTGGATGACTTGCTGCAGCTTCTGCATCAGCACTTACTGCTTCACTTCACACTTTTACATTATGGAGATGGCCTCTTTCCTTAAACTTCAGGAACCAATGACTTCTGCTAGCTTCACATTCTTCTTTTGCAGCTTCCTTATCTCTCTTAGCCTTCATACAATTGAAGAGAGTTAGGACCTTGCTCTGAATTAGGCTTTAACTTAAGGGAATATCGTGACTGGTTTGATCTTCTATCTAGACCACTAACACTTTCTCCGTATCAGCAATAAAGCAGTTTTGCTTTTCACTAGTGTGTTCACTGGAGTAGCACTTTTAATTTCCTCAACAACATTTCCTTTGCATTCATGACTTGGCTAACTGGGGCAAGATGCCTAGCATTGCCCTATCTTGGCTTTTGAAATGCCTCCCACACTAATCATTTCTAGCTTTTGATTTAAAGTGAGAGACATGCGACTCTTCCTTTCACTTGAGCACTTAAAGACCATTATAAGGATTATTAATTGGAATATTTCAATATTGTTGTGTCTCAGGGAATAGGGAGGCCCAAAGAAAGGGAGAGAAATGGGAAAATGGCCAGTATCTGTTAACTTCACTGTCTAGCGTGGGCGTGATTCATGGTGCCCCAAAGCAAGTACAATAGTAACATCAAAGATCCCTGATCACAGATCACCATAACAGATATAATAATAATGAAAAACTTTAAATACTGTAAGAATTACCAAAATGTGACAGAGAAAAATGAAGTGAGCCCATGTCATTGGAAAAATGGCACCAATTGACTTGCTCACCGCATGGTTGCCACAAACCTTCAATTTGTAAAAGACCCAGCACAATACAACAAAGTGCAATAAAATGAGATATACCTGTATCTAACGTTGTAAGTGGTGTAATAAAGAGAAATAAAATGGGATGGATTTGAGCAGTGTTCCTGAAACTTCTTCTTAAAAGTTCTAACAATCTGCCTCTTTGGTCATTTGTTTCTTTCTCCATTAAGATATGTGGCCATTATCCACAGCTGGGCAGCATAGCACAGATGGCTGCCTTTTAAAATATCAGTATTGGGCTGGCTGGTTAGAGTGCTGTGTTATAACGCCAAGATCAAGGGTTCAGATCCCCATCCGGCCAGCCACAAAAAAAAAAAAAAAAAAAAAAAAGGTAAGAAAACACCACGGTTAATGTGCTCAAGTAGAAGGAATCTTCTTTCAAGTATTTCTCCTGTTCCATAAGAATCTGCTTCTTCATTGTTTCTATCAGTGTCCTTGACTAACCAGAATTCAAAACAATATAATTTTTGCATCTGTATCTGCCACAAGTACCTCCATCTCAGTTTACACCCACTCTTTCATCTCTAGTCATCTAAATTTGATCCTTAGGAGCAAACGCAAGCTAATCCTCATCACTTCACGAAAGTCAACATAAAGGAGGAAAGAAAAAATAGAAAGTATCCAGGGCACTCCCAGGTAAAGATGGTAAACTACACAGCCGTCGTTTAACCTATGCTGACTTCTAGACACCCCACCAAAACAGTAAAGCTGTTTTTCTCTTTTTTTTTTTTAAGCATAAATCCATGAGGCCAAAGATAATAAGAAGGGAGACAATAGCAACAAAACTTCAGAAGCTGGAAAGCAGATGGGTGAGTGGTAATTAATTTAGCAGACCTGAAAAGGCTGAACCTTAAATAAGAAGTAAGAAAAACCAAGAAGCAATCCAATTTTTTCCATAGAACCCCACCCACAAAAGGCACAGGAATTTTATACCAGGTACTACTGAAAATAAAGGTAAAGAAGGAACTAAATACAAAAGGACTAGGTGAAAACCTATCTATGAAGCAATTTGATTCCTAAATTCTCAACACCACTCCAAAACCTCCCCCACTGCAAAAGATCTGAAATGTATTTTCTTTTTTTTTTTTTCCTTTTTGTCTTTTTTACTGACCGGTAACGGGATCACAACCCTCAGTGTCACGCCCGTACCAGGGACCGGCAACGGGATCGCAACCCTCGGTGTTGCACCTGCACCGCGCTCAGCCAGTGAGCGGGAACCGGTCTCCACATGGGATCCGAACCTTCGGCGGGAGCGCCGCCACACTCCCAAGTGGCGCACTCTCCAGGCCGGCCCTGAAATGTATTTTCTGAAGGGAGTGAAGCAGTTGAGGGCATGGGTATCACACTGAAAACTGGGGGAGTAAGTAGGAGTTTACAGTGAGTACTGAGACCATCCTTTCTCACCCAGCCTTTTTCTCTCACTCAGATCCCAGAACAATTACAGGCCTATACTCTCCAGCAAGAGATTGGAAGTGCTTCTCTAGGGTACTTAAGAGGAAAAACCTAAATATACTGATATTAGAGATAACCCCAAAGAAATAAAATACACTGATATTGTGTAACAAAGAATTTAGCTGGTCTTCATCTCCAGTTCCTAGAGGTAGCCACTAAATGCTTGGAATTTCCTGAGTGATGAATGTCTTTGTTACTTAGGTGGGCCCCTGGGACCACACCTGTTAGATTATATTAATGAGGTTGCCTCAGAATGGGCCCCTAGCTAACTCATGCTAATAAGATGACTCAAGATGGGGGCTGACCATGCCAGAAAGACCAACCATGTGATCAAAGTATTGGGAATTTCCAGCTGACCTCCAGGGAAGGAAGAGAGGCTGAAGATTGAGTTTGACCACATGGCTAATGAACCAATAAATCATGCCTACATAATGAAACCTCAATAAAAACTCTGTACACTGAAGTTTGGGTGAGCTTCCCTATTTGGCAATATTTTGTATTATTATCACACTTTGACGTGCCTCAGTGTGCCAAGAGGGTAATGTCCTGACTCCATGAGGAGAGGACAATGAAAACTGCATTTGGAACCTTCCCAGACCTTGCCCTATATGTGTCTCCCTTTGGCTATAATAAAACTGTAAAAGTATGCTTTCGGTGAGTTCTGTGAGTGATTCTAGCAAATTACTGAACATGGGGTGAGGGAAGTGTGAAACCCCAAATTTAGAGGCAGCTGGTCAAAATTGAGGATAGCTTGGGAATGCCCAAACTAGTGGCTTGTGTCTGAATTAAGGGCAGTCTTGTAGAGGACAATGGCCTTAACCTGTGGAGTTTGGCCAAGTCCAGGTAGTTGGTATGAGAAGTCACTGCATATATTAATGATATACCCAAGGAAATGTCTCAGCCAGATCATCCTATAATGAAGACCACCCAACAACTCAGTACCTCCCATCAACCTTTCAGTGTTCCACTCTTAAACATGGGCTAAAGGCTAAGGATCTCCAGACATATTTGGAAAAAACATAAAAACCTTCAGAAAAGCTACCATCGATAACCTCAAAGACAAAACAAAAAAGAGTGCCTAGAAATTAAAAAATATGAGAGACAAAATGAAAAACTCCATAAAGTGCTGGAAAATAAAGCTGAAGAAATCTCTCAAAAAATAAAGCAAAAACACAGAGAAATAGAAAATACAGTAAATAAGGAAAAATTAGAAGACAAGTTCAGGGGACCCAAATGCTGAATAACAGAATTCCAGAAAGAGAAAAGCGGGGGCGGGGGGGGGCGGTGTCAAACAAATAATTTAAGAAAATATCCAAGAATTAATTGACATAAATTGCAGGATTTAAAGTCCCCACTGAGGACCCAACACATGTATGAAAGAGACCTATACACAGGCACATCACTGAGAAATGTCAGACAGTATGGGATGAAGACCTTACAAGATTCCAAAAAATAAGTCACATATAAAGGACGAAAAATCAGGGCCGGCCCCATGGCTCACTCGGAGAGTGGCGCTGGTAGCGCCGAGGCTGCGGGTTCGGATCCTATATAGGGATGGCCAGTGCACTCACTAGCTGAGCATGGTGCGGACCCCACCATGCTGAGGGTTGTGATCTCCTTACCGGTCAGGAAAAACAAAAAAATAAAAAATAAATAAAGGATGAAGAATCAGAATAGCATTAGATTCTCAAAAAGAACACTGGAAGCTACAGGGGGAAAAGGCTTTAAAATCTCAGGGAATATTATTTCCAATCTAGGATTCTACACCCAGCCAAACTTTCAATTAAACATGAGAGTTAAGGGGAAAAAAGACCTTTATAGACATAAAAGTACTCAAAACTTTACCTCTCTTAGAACTTTCTCAGGAACCTAATAGAAGATCTGATCCCCTAAAATCTGTGGATAACCAATAAAGAGGAAGCTACAGAATTCTAGAAACAGGACATCCAACACAAGAGAGTGATAAAGGAAATCCTGAGATAATGGCAGATTGAGATCCTAGAACAATTCACTGCTGCACGCCTAGAGAACAAACAGTCCAGACCATTATGGATCAGAAGGCTCCAGGAAAGATTTCAAGAAAAAGAAAGTGATAAAATACCTAAGGTACCTGAATATACCAGAAGGATATTTAAACAACTACAGAGGGATGGGGTATTAAACTAGGCAAAGAAACAAAAACTGATACTTATTAATTCTAGGGCGGCTAAATAATGTTGTACAGAAAAGGAAAAGTAAACATAATATAGTATATGGCTCAGTAATGGATACCATTAACACAATCATCATAATGCAAACACTGAATATTATTCTTTTTTTTTTTTTTTTGTCTTTTGTCTTTTTCCATGTCCGGCAACGGATCACAACCCTCAGTGTTGCCCCCATACCAGACCGGGGACCGGCAACGGGATCGTAACCCTCGGTGTTGCTCCCGCGCCTCGCTCAGCCAGTGAGCGGGAACTGGTCTATATGTGGGATCCGAACCCTCGGGCGGGAGCGCCGCCACGCTTCCCAAGCGGCGCACTTATCCAGTGCGCCACCGGGCTGGCCCTAACACTGAATATTATTCTAACCGAAATTACGAAGGGAAAATGGCAGGACAAGAAAGACATGTATGCAAAGGCAGCCTGGGGGTAGGTGGAATGAAAAGCATGTTTGGGTGAGAAAGCAAGCGGAAACCTCACCTGCATAATAGGAAGTTCACAGATAACAGCTATATCTGAAAAATCAAGAAGTAGCTCATAGAGCACGTTATTTAGATACGGAAGTAATCACCGAATAAATGAGATGAAAGAATTTAAAATGGGTGGCTCTGAGGAAAGGGAAATTTGAAGACTGTTGGAAGTGGGAAGAACTGCCCTTTTTTATTACAAGAATCATAACATTTTGATTCTTTAAATACATGCGTATATAACTTTTAGTTAAACACTGAAATACAGCAAATGTTTACACACTCATGTACACACACAATGTTCCAGACAGAACCCTTCTATTTGATCTGTCTCTTTTTTTTTTAAATCTTTAAGGCAAGAGAGAACATGGCACATGCATAAGGAACGAAAAATACAACAGAAACCCAGGATGTGAAAAGGAGAATGGCAATAAACGATACTGAAGATGCAGGAAAATCCTGGTTCTCAGGAATTAATAAATGCTTACATAATTGACGGCTTATATTGGGACAAGCAGGAAAATTTTAATATAAACTAGGTATGATGTTGGTATGGTATTATCATTTAAAAGTGATATATGTATTTTTTAAAGCGATATATAACTACAGTGAAATGTCACAATTTATATAATTTACTTTAAATATTCTTCAACAATTAGATAAAACAAATGTTGCAAAATATTAGTAAATGTTAAGTCTGGGTGATGAGTATATGAGTATCATATATTTCCAATTTTCAGTACATTTGAAAATTTTCTTAATAAAAAGTCAAGAAAAAAATTACTTTGTAAAGACTTATGCATGAAATAATGAGTTCAATTTCCATGATTATGTTTAAATGGGGATAGGTTGAAGAGGAGAAAACTAGAAATATTCTACGGTTATCTTACCATATCCTGCCATAGAAGCACCATTCTCGACATCCACCGTGTTCTTATTTTCCTCTGCTAGAGCTTTAACATATCTTTTGCTTAAATCTAGTATTTGTTCACGTAACTTGACACTGCTTTGATGTCTTGGTTGCTGAAAAGTATAGTGAAGTAACATCAATCCCCAAATGAGTCCAAATACAAGCAACAGTAAACTCAATTTCTGGGACATATTTTTTCTTGAGATTGTAAAAAACATTTCTGATGAGGCAAACAGATTTGATTAAAAAGTGGTAACTGGAGACAAGCCACCAAACAATCAAGACTTTGAGGAAAAAAGAAAAAAAAGTCTCCTTTAATATTTTATATTCTCCATCTTCAGCAAGGTTGCCTCCACTCTATTAACTCTGTAAAATTGAGAAGAAAAAAGGCAATTAGTCTTAACCTATATGAGTAACAGAATAGACAGTGATAAATAAGAGATTCTATAGTTTTGATTTGGAACTATATTACCTTCTTTGACAACTTTCTCCACCACTAAGTAAGCTTTCTTGTATTTAACAGTTTCATTTACACATCATTTCAAAATTTGAACTAGAAATAAACATCAATACATTGAAAATATCTGAAAAAATGCCACTATGGTTACAAAACTCTTTGAATGATTTCTTCTCATTTGTAACTTAAACCATTGATATATAATAAGATTTATAGAAGATCTCAGTCTATTCAAATACATGTCACCAACCTAAATGCCTAAAAGCTAGTCCTCAAAAAAAAAAAAAAGCCAAAATGAAAATTAGAAATAAAGAAAGGTAAAACAGATTGGAAAATCAAAATGTCTGTCTGACTAACAAGAATAAGTCGTGTGCCAATGTTTGAAAGTATCACTATAAGATATTACTAACAGGAATGTGGTAATCTTTGGAAGGATCCAACTTCAGATAACAAATAAGTTACACTATTTATCCTAGTACCCACTGGAAGGATCACCTGGGAATCTGTCCTGAAACAATTGCAACAGGGTTGTTTCTAAGGTTGACATGACAACACAGCCAGAAAAGTGACATCACTAGAGAATTAAGAACATAGACTCGTAGGTATTTTGGCAGGCGAAAGTTAAAATAACAGCCTAGAAAGCTCTAGGGGTATGTGTGGGTATGTGTGTCCAAGGCTAAAAAGGGAAAAGACTGGAAACCAGAGGCAAACAGTACTTCAGTTAAATAACAGCAACAACGATTACTATAATCACTACGTTCTAGATGCTGCTCTAACCACCTTTTATGAATTAACTCATTTTATCCTCACAATACTTCCCATACTAATAACATTCTCACTTAACAGGAAAGAAAACTGAGGCAAAGAGAAGCTAAATACCTTGTCCAACATCACATAACTGGATAATGCTAGAGACAAGATTCAAAGCTCAGGCTCTTAACCACTGTCTCTCTTCTACAGCAAAGGCAATAAAACAGCAGCCGAAGATGCAACAGTGAACAATTACTGAGATCTTATTATGTACCTGACTCTGAGGTAAACACTTCACAAGGGTTATTTCATTTAATATTTGCAATAAACTCACAAGGAAGATATTATTACTGTTATTATTATTCTCACTTTAAAGATGGTCAAACTAAGGCTCAGAGAGGTTGGTCTGCCCAAAGTGTTTTTGCACAGGCCAACTGACTTCAGTTGCCTAAACTTTGGCAAGAGCTGAAAGTCCAAAAGTTCAGAGTCTGTATCTCCATTCAGGGTCCGTCTTTTCCTTTAGAAAGTTCCTTATGCCCAGCCATGTTAGAACTTATAGGTTTTATAAAAATTTACAAAAGTAACAAATCCTAAGAGTGTAATGGCATTAGGCAGAGAACTGGAGATTCACTGGGAGGTGGGGGTGGGGTGGGGAATGGGATCGTCAAACACAGGGAGCCTCATCTACAAGAGGTAAAGTCCTTCCAAGTAGGTACAAGCTTAAGAATAACAGCACGTATGTTTCAATTTTTTAAAAGAAGAAAAAAGAATAACAACACCATACATAGAAAACAAAGTGGTGGTGCACAAGGCAGTGGCACAGCTGGTGAAGATATGCCCCCAAAGTAAAAAATCCCAGGGAACAAAGAGGGCTAGTTTAAACCTAGTGTTTCTCAGTATGAGGGACCCAAAGATCTAAATTGCAAACTTCAAATAAAGAGCCCTTATTGCTCTAAATTGATTGTACCATCAGATTCAGAAAAGAGAGCTTCATGAATGGAAAGTCTTCATAGCCTTGACTTCATACGCTTTGTCTGCTCAATACTGCCCTCAACAAAATAAAAGCAGCACAAACGTTCATCTCAGGCAAGTCAGGAGCTTTTATGGGGATTACTATAATAAACAATTTATATGCTTTGTAACTTATTGGTGTTTGTTATGTTTTCCCATAGTAATAAGAAGTAAAACATTCAATATGAAAAGGATCTGTCTTTGGGAATAGCAAAGAGATGAGAACTTGGAAGCACCTAATACCACTTTACACTAAGAATTCCAAAAGGAAAACCAAGAAATAAACTGGTTACAGGAGCTGCCAGGAAGAAAGGACACCCTGGAACCTTGTCCAAGTTAAAAAGACGGCCCAGGGCCGGCTCGTGGCTCACTCAGGAGAGTGCGGTGCTGATAACACCAAGGCCCCGGGTTCGGATCCCATATAGGGATGGCCGGTTAGCTCACTGGGTGAGCGTGGTGCTGACAACACCAAGCCAAGGGTTAAGATCCCCTTACCGGTTATCTTTAAAAAAAAAAAAAAAGATGGCCCAGAGCCAGCTTATGCCTGACAAAGGGCTGAACAGTTCAAAGTCCCATGAGCATTCCTTGCTGCAACCCAAGGCGGCCTGAAAACTGTTCTAAGGGTTCATTTCCACAAGCAATTCCAAGCAAGGCCAGTAGAGGTGACTAAGATTGCCAAAAGGATACAATTCTCCCTTTGGCCTCTTCTCGGGGAATGATTCACATTAAAATCACCTGCAGGGTTTTTTTTTTTTTTAAATCCCAGTGCCAGGTCACACCCTATACCAATTAAATTAGAATGCCTGGAATAAGAGCCAGGCATCAGTATTTAAAAAAAAAAATAACACTAGGTTATTCCAATGTGCAGCAAAGTTTGAGAACCACTATCCAAATCTCAAATTTCTTCATGAAGCAGCTGCATGTAGGGCCACTAAATTCAAAGTTACAAGTCAGTTCATCAGGTGTGACACAGGAATCCTGCTACTTAGACCTACCCATAATGACCTTGAAGCGGAAGGAGTAAGGGGGAGAGAAAACAGGTGACTTTTGCTGGAACCCAAGTCATTACTGCCAGGGTGGGCCAGACCTTATATTTACTAGGGAAGGGTGAGGTAGAATAAAGAGAAAGTGATTTCCACTGGTACCGCTTTAGCCCCTAGGATCAATATGAATACTCTGTTCTGTTCTCTGTGATTCCACATAGGAAAAAAAAGAGACAAGAAGTTTTTAATTACTTAGCAACTGGAGGTAATTTATTTATGTACTTTTAATTTAGTGATTAGGAAGGAAAATTATTCTTAGCCTCAATCTTTAGGAAAGAAAAACAAAGAAAAGACAGAATGCAATGTCTCTTCTTTCTGCATAACATTCAAAGCTACAAGTGACAGAGGAACTTACACTTTGAACCTCTCCAACTTCTCTTTATGTTTCAAATACTGGTCCAGCTCCTTGAAGGCCACCTACATCAGGACAGAGTCACTAACGAGGACCTTGCTAGGCCAACACTGTTACTGAGGGCTTATGGCTACATCTAGCGTGGTCTTTTAATAAAGGAATCTAATGAGTCCTTCCTCTACCAAAATAGTCTACAATCTAAAAACTTTTTAATCTTAACCTCTAGGCCTCCATATTGTCAACTAATCACTTACTAAAAATAAAACTTCAAATTCATCCCAAGTAATTGAAGAGTTTTTAAGGCAAAAATTAAAAGCATCCTCACCTTTATCATCATTATTATAGGTTGAGGATCCCTTATCCAAAATGCTTGGGACCACAAGTGTTTCAAATTTCGGATTTTCAGATTTGGGATGATCAACCTGTATTCTGACCTAAAATAATCTCCTGAATATTTTTAGGATTCCCAGGAGGAAGTTCTCCCCCAACTACAGAAATTACAAAAGGATTTAAAATCTATATGGCACAAAGGTAGAAGAATTTAAGGAGAGAAGACACACTTAAAATTAAGTATCTGTAAAGTACTAGACCTGCAGAAAGGCAACAGAGTCCAAGCACCATCACCTCCTGTTAGATTCCTACAGCTGTTTCTCAAGTGGTTTTCTAGATTCTTCTCCATCCTCCCTTCAATCCATTCTCCTTAGAGCAGTCAAAATATTCTTTCAAAAACAAAAGTCAGGATGTGAATAGACATTTTGCCAATGAAAAAATGCTCAACATCACTAATCATTAGGGAAATGTTAGGGAAATGTAAGTTAAAACAACCATGAAATGCCACTTCACAACCCTGAGGAATGTCCATTATCAAAAAAAATCCAGAAAAGTGTTGCCAAGGATGTGAAGAAATTGAAACTCTTCTGCATTGCTCTTGGCAATGTGAAGGGATACAGGTGCAGTTGAAAACAGTATCCATTCATGGAACTAGAAAACTTAAATAAGATTACCATATGACCCAGAATTCTACTTCTGAGTATATACACAAAAGAACAGAAAGCAAGGACTCAGAGACACTTGTACACCAATATTCACTGCAGCATTATTCAGAATAGCCAAAAGGCGGAAACAACCCAAGTGTCCATCAACAGATGGATGGATAAACAAAATGTGGTATATAAATACAATGGAATATTCTAGCCATAAAAAGGAATGATGTTGGGCCGGCCCAGTGGCGCACTGGAGAGTGCGCCGCTTGGGAGCGCGGCAGCGCTCCCGCCGAGGGTTCGGATCCCATGTGGAGACCGGTTCCCGCTCACTGGTTGAGCGCGGTGCGGGCGCAACACCGAGGGTTGCGATCCCATTACCGGTCAGTAAAAAAGACAAAAAAGGAAAAAAAAAAAAAAGGAATGATGTTCTGATACATGCTATGACATAGATGAACCTTGAAGACACTATGCAAAGTGAAATAAGTCAGACACAAAAGGACAAATATTGTGATTCTACTTATATGGAATATCTAGAATAGGCAAATTCATAGAGACAGAAAGTAGAATGGTGGCTGTCAGGGGCTGGGGGAAGGGGAAGATGGAGAGTTATGATTTAATGGGTATGGAGTTTCAGTTTGGGGTAATGAAACGGTCCTGAAGATGGATGGCAGTGATGGTTGCACAATGATATCAATGTACTTAATGTCACTGAACTATACACTTAAAAATGGTTAAAATGGTAAATTTAAACTTATATATTTTTTTGCCACACACCCAAAAGTAAATCATACCATTTCCCCTGCTTAAAAACCTTCCAACAGTTTCCCACTGCATTTAGAATAATATTCAAACTCTTTACCACGGTCCACAAGGCCCTACATAATCTGACTTCTACCAACCTCTCTCTGTCCTAATCTCACACCTCTTCCCTCTTGTTCAATGTGCTGTAGGCACACTAAGCAAAATACACTAAATTCTTTCTGACCTCAGGGTCTACACAATTGCTATTCCCATGCTTGGAGTGTGCTTCGCATGGCTTGTTCCTTTTCGCTCTTTAGTACTTATCTCAAATGTAAATTCTTCAAAATGTAATACCCCCCAAAAAGACTGAGAATGATAAATGCTGGCAAGGTTGTGGAGAAAAAGGAACTCTCATACACTGTTGGTGGAACTTCAAAACGGTGCAACCTTTATGGAAAATGGTATGGAGGTTCCTCAAACAATTGCAGATAGATCTACCATATGACCCAGCTATCTCACTGCTGGGAAAATACCCAGAGGAATGGAAATCATCATGTCGAAGGGATACCTGTACTCCAATGTTCATTGCAACACTATTTGCAATAGCCAAGAGTTGGAACAAGCCCAAATGTCCATCATCAGATGAGTGGATAAGGAAACTGTAGTTTATCTACACAATGGAATACTACTCTGCTTATAAAAAAGAATGAAATACTACCATTTGCAACAACATCGATGGACTTAGAGAAAATTATATTAAGTGAAACAAGTCAGGCATAGAAAGAGAAATACCACATGTTCTCAATTATTTGTAGGAGCTAAAAATAAAGAAATAAACACACAAACAAATAAAGGGTTGGGGGGAAGAAGACACAACCACCACAACAATTCCTGGAACTTGTTAAGACAAGTGAACAGATATGATGTAGTGGGGAGAGGGAGAGGAGAGAGGAAGGGGGAAAGAGGAACAGGTAAAGGGTCACAAAAACAACTACAAGGCATATTGAGAAGTTAAAATTAATAAATAAATTAATTAATTAAATAAAATGATAAAAAAACTTTTAAAAAACCAAGAGATTTTTATAAAGAAAAAAAATGTAGTACTCCCATTCCTATCTCACCTCGAGAATCAAGGTACTCTCTTTCTCCATATGAAATTACATATTCTATCTTTAAAACCTCGAGCAAGTTAAAAAAAAAAAAAGTCAGAATACGGTGTTGAAACATTAAAGTCAAGGATTCAGATCCCTGTACCAGCCAGCCAGAAAAAAAAAAAAAAAAAAGCCTTGAGCAAGTTATTTTCTCTCTCTATGCCCTGATGTCTTCACTTATATAATGGGGACAATAGTACCTACCTAATACTGCTGAAGATTAAATAACACCTCATACTACTCAGTAAATAGCAACCTTTATTTTTAGTATCAGGCCCTTATGTAACAATGCTTATTCTTGATAATTTGAGTAACTCCAGTTAATACACAAGATGTTTCAACAGACCCAAATAAAACTTTTGATTAGCTTTCATGGGCCTCCATAATCCAGTCCCCAAAGACCAAATTTATTTCTCATTAGCCACAAAATCTCCCCCAATCAAGCTAGTCTTCTCTCTGTCTCATTATAATATCAATAATTATATCTTACATTTATATATTTTTACTTAGTCAGCATGTTTCCTTACATGTTTCCTGACATCTTCTCATTCAGTTAATAACATTCAGCTCTCAGAGAGGCTGCAGGCTTGAAAATTTTTTCTACTCAGAATTTGTGGACAACATGAAATATTTCACTGGTATTAAGTCACTGAAGAATTACCCAGTCCTAAAAGACGACCTAACAGCATATTGTTGATGAGAACAGTTCATCTTCCAAGTATTCTCCTAAAAGGAGACTACATAGAATATCTGTTTAAATGCTACCTCGGTTAGAAGGATTTCAAAACCTCATTACCTTATTCTAGCCCACAATGATCTTCTTCTAACTCCCATGGCACATTACTTTATACCAATTGATTTTACACATCATATCACCCAATTGTGTGTGAGTGCCTTGTCTCCTTGATTAAGTGCGGGGTCCCTTAAGGGCAAGAATAACATACCTTACACTGCTGCCACATCTCCCACAGAGCCTGGTGAGCAATCAGCAGTCACTGAGGAATGCCCCATAGTTTACTTTTAAACACATCCCTGGCCGGCCCATCGCTCACTCAGGACAGTGTGGTGCTGATAACACCAAGGCCACAGGTTCGGATCCCACATAGTGATGGCCGGTTGGCTCACTGGCTGAGCGTGGTGCTGACAACACCAAATCATTAAGATCCCCTTACCGGTCATCTTTAAAAAAAAAAAAAAAAAAAATCCCTGAGTCTAACTCTATCTTCTCCCCAGCAGCAATGTGACCTCCCTGCAATGGTTTTTGGTGGTAGAGGGGGAGAGGATGGATATTTGGAGGTAAAATTAAAGTGTCTTCAATTATCCATTTTTGGGCAAGAACCTGAGAGGAAATCTAACCCAATCCCCTCACATTTCAGATGAAAAAACTAAAGCCAAGAGATGTTAAGTGTCTTACCTAAAATGAGACAACCAGTTAGTAGCACAAACTGTACTGGGCCAGAACACAGGTCCTGACATACTGTCTAGGTATTTCTCTATACCACACTACCTCCCTAACCTCCACTAGAAAGACTGTGTTTGTAAATACTGCATGAATTCTATACTAAATAAAGCTTTGTTCTTTTTTGCTTTAAAAGAATGTAACTAGAAAATCATCCTAAAATCCTGAAGATGCCTAACTAGGACTGTTCATTAAATTATCAAGTTAACCCATTAAAATTTCAAATACCCTTTATTCACATAAATCAAAGTATTACAAAGTTGCTACAAGAAGGATTTAAGAAGTCTTATATTTTAGTTTTTTACACAGGCATAAAACTACAAGAGGAAAAAAATATGAAGTAAAACAAAGATAAATACAAGGTCTTCTGGAGATAGAAAACTTCACCATGATCAACAAGCATTTCCAGAAAACTGATAATACATTTTCAGAAAACAATTTGGAGGGGGGTGCATGAAGGCCCAGGCTCAAATACAACATTTACAATGTGCAGTTTCATTTAAAGCATGAAAGAACTTGGTTTATTCACTCATTTGTTCACTCATTCATTCACAATATTTATTAAAGAACCTATTATGTGCCAGGAACTGGAGATGTAAAAGGTAAAGAAAGGGGGCTGGCCAGTTAGCTCAGTTGGTTAGAGAGTGGTACTGATGACACCAAGGTCCAGGGTTTGATTCCTGAACTGGCCAGCTCCAAAAAAAGGGGGGGGGGGCGGGGGATAGAAAGGTAGGACTTCTGCTCATTTGGAGACTATGTTTTAGTAGGAGTGGGACAATAAGCAAACAAACACAAGCTAATTTCAGCTTGTGATAAATTGCTATGAAGAAAATAAACAGGGAGCTGTATCTGGGGAAGTCTACATGAAGTGTGGGGTCAAGGAAGGCTCTCTGGGGAGGTGATATTTGACGTGAGAAAGAAAAGGAAGTACCAAGTCTGGTTCCAATTTCCTTCCAACTAAAACCTTTTGAATTCTTTTCTGACCAGAACCTTGGGAGTGGGCAGTAAATTCCTTATTTCTATTCTCCTCAGTACAAACAAATGAGAATGAGAGGGTTCCCAATCCCTAGCATGGAATGACCTGGCTTGGAAAAATCATCCAAAGTGAACAGAAGGAAACCCGCAAGTAAAGAAAGCTTCGTGTTCCTGTTTCTTATGAGAACGGCAGTTTTGCTGTTTGGTAATATAAAGGAACAGTAATGATCTGATATGGTGGTCTTTACACAGAAAAACATATTCTTATTGGCATTTTCTAATACAAAGGGAGCAGTGACAAGATGAAGTATAGAATAAAATCTAGGTAGCAATCTGCCAGCTCATTTACTTAAAACAGTCATTAAGCATTTTAAATACAAATTTCCAAACTCCAAAATATTCCTTGTTAAGATACACAAAAGTAGAAAAACAAACATGGGTACATTTTTTCCTAAATTTTTATATTTATTACTGGCATTAACATCTCTACTCCAATTTACTAGATTTGGGGAGAAAAGTGCTGTTCAAAGCTCTATTATGCCACTTGCCAAACAGCACACCATGTAAACGACCAGATATTTCAGCAATTTTTCAGTGCTTTCTCCCTAGCCAGAGACCTAAAGCCAAATATATTAGTTCAACATTATTACTAGAGAAAAATGAAGACAAAAGATTCACTGAGTATTTAGATTAGAACACCTTCGTTATAAAGATAAAGAAGTGAAGCACAAAAAGGATTAATAATTACCCAACATCAAACAAATGAGGAAACATTAGGCATCCAAACTCTCAGCCCAGGACTTCAGTGTTTTTCAAAAGCAAAATCCACAGTTTGCAACTAGCACTTCATAAAAAAAACAAGATAAAATAGAAACCATTTGAGTAGACCATACACACTACAGATTTTGTTTTGTGAATCTCTTCTCTCAGTTTACTTATTTATTTACTTTTTACATACACAGACACATGCAAACACTTATACATCTACGGAGTCCTGATATAGAAAAATCTCTTTCTATGGGTTGTAGTCAAGAAGTTGAAAAAACACTGCATTTTTCACACTGTCTGTCATGAAGTACTTCCTTATATTTTTATGCAAACATTGCAATGGCAACATTAAAAACATTAATAGATGTTGGTTGGAGTAAGGTGTTGATAACAAGGTCAAGGGTTTAGATCCCAGTAAGAGGCACAAAACGAAACCAAAAAAAAATTAATAAGGGCAGGCCCGTGGCTCACTTAAGAGAGTGTGGTGCTGATAACACCAACGCTGTGGGTTTGGATCCCTATATAGGGATGGCCAGTTGGCTCACTTGGGAGAGTGTGGTGCTGACAACACCAAGTTAAGGGTTAGGATCCCCTTACTGGTCATCTTAAAAAAAAATAATAATAATAATAATAATAATAATAACAGATGGCTAATACTACCATAAAATCTATCATTCGAATCCCATTATTGCAATTATTCAGTGCTCTGCTTTTTGTACTGTTATGACTATAGCAAAAGTACAGCAATAGCAGCAACAAGCAAGCAGAAAAGCTCTTACTCTGCCAAAGGTGCTACAAGAATCACTACCTATTAGTCTCCAAAAGAATTTACAACTACAGAGGCATATATTTATTACAAAAAGACAGAGTATGTTTACCAGAGCTCAGAAGTTCAGACAGTTCTCTCCAAATAAGACTAAGAAAAAAGCCCTCCACAGACTTGACCGTGGAATGTAATTTCAGGGAAAAAGGCCCATTCCTAAAATATTTTCTCTACATAATATTGCCTGAGGCTAACATCTGGGGGAAAAAAATTAACATAGGGCACAGCCATCCACTCCATAATTAGGTCTAAGATTTAAAATGCACTGACTTAAAAGAAGCTACACTAAAATTCCAGCTAAGATACAAAAATATGAATCTCAAGATATCAGATCATTTTTAGATGGCATATTTGGGAGAGGGAGGAGAAGACAAAAGCACTGAAGATAACAAAAACAGATAAAAGAAATAGGGTAAAGTAGGGCTGAAATAAAAATAGACAATATTAGGGCAAAAGGAAAACTACTTAATCACTATACTACGGTAAAAGTTTAATCTAAAATATATTATGCAGTACTAGATTCTTCAATCACAAAGCTTGACCTGCCTACAGCCTCAGCCAATCATGTTTTGTGTCACATAACCCCATATCCCCTTCCACAGCTAAGTAGACTACCATTGGGCACCCTTGCCAGGGGCCTCTTACAAAGAGGCCCCAGAGAAAACCAGGGGGTTGGCAGAAGGAGGTAAAGGAGAAGAATTCACAAAAAGAAACAATGAAGTTGGGTTAGGGGATTGACAAGCTAAAGTTATGAAGAAGCAGGTATAATAGGTACAGAAGCTATGAGCAAAAAAGAAATATAGAGGCAGAAGAAAGAGAATTTAAAATGTCAAGAATGCAGAGAAAAGATACACAGCTGATGAGGGAGATGAACTGGTTGGTAGAGATTTCTGCCAGCTTTACAGTTCTTTCATGTTGTATTCCTTTTCTCAAGGTGGTTTGAGAGAACTATATGCCCTGGAGCAAAAAAAAAAACACAATGCCCTAAGACACAAATAAATAACTAAAAGGGTTTACATCAAATTTTTTCCCACGTTAAGAACAACCTCTAAAAACCATTATCATTGAAAGTCTGAGCAAGAAGAGTCCTTGGAATCAGACCAGTTCACTATTTTAGAAATGAAGAAATTAAGGACCACAAAGTAACCTAAGGTTACACAGACACAGAGCTAACAGAAGAACCAAGGTCCCGTAGTCATTACTCTCTGTCCTACACTGCGCTAAATAACACCAACACAGAAACGTTTTCCTCAAAGGCTTTCTGTTATCCTTATGATATACCTTCATTAGATTTCTCCTTTTCTTTCTCATATATATTTCTTAAAAATTCATCTGTCACTAAAGACATTACACGGACAAATCATCAGACCCAATAGCTTTCCCCCCCCCCCTCGTCTTACAATTTAAGACGTTTTTCAGGACATGTTATTTCACATATTGCACAATAGTGTTTGAACTCAAAGCAGTAAAAGGCACACATTTTAAAATGAAAAATAAATTTCAACTAAGAACCAGAAAAACGTGACATCACCAATGTCAGTAAAATTTAGGAGAACAGCCAAAACTGAAGAGTTTCACGAATGTAAAATTTTTCAAGTCATTCCTTATCCAATTTACTGCATTCATTCAACATGTCTTGAGAGCAAAAACTACAACTTGGAAAAAATCCCAAAGGGGGGAAATTATTAGCATGTGAGAAAGTGTAGAGAGGGACAGAAAAAAGTTGACGTACAGTAAAGATGGTGCAGAACACCTAGATTGCTTACTCTAACAAAACAAACACATAAGCTCCTCTAAAGATCCCCGAAGGACACAGTTGCGACAGCTGGGGGGGGGGCGGGGGAGGTGAATAAGTCCTTGTATCTCTAAAGCTGATCCACAAAAAAGCAGACTCATCAATTTCCTAAGACAATTCTCAGCCATCTTAAAACAGTGGAAATTAAGACGGCATGTTTTAAAGAATTCTTTGCTTAGGCTGAAGGTAAACAAAGTATAAAGTGAAGAACATACTACCTAGGGTGCTAATGATTACACAAAGAAAACCACAAAACTCTAAAGTCCAGAGGCCACTTCAGTCGTAAACAATAATAAGTATCACATTCAAAGAATCTTCTCATCAAATGAAGAACTAACGACGTTATAGATATATTATTTCTTGATTCTAACAACTAAAAGGTGGGTGTTGTTATCTGCATTTGATGGATGGGAAAACTCCGGCTTAGAGCCTCTAATTCACTAAATTCACAAAGGCAGGCAGTGACATCAGAATTCGAACCCAGGCTGTCTGAGCCACTGGACACCGCCACAGTCGACACAGCAGTTTAAGTCCATCCTTACCAGTCACCCAGGAGATGAGCTCCGAAGGAGTTAAAAAGGGGCATTTGACTTTCTCTCTCTCCCAAAGTAGAACAGAACTGAGCTGTCAAAAACAGAAAAAGAAGTGAGTGCGGCTGCCGCCCGGGCTCTCCATTCCCGCAGCTCGGGACGAGCCCGCCCCGCTTGGCTCACGCAGCCGGAGCCACGCTCGGTTCTCTCCCCGGGCCGCCGGGGCCGCGGCTGTCAGCCCCGGAGGGGCAGGGACGCAGCCAGAGGAAAGGACAAAGAGCCCTCCCCGCCGCGGCCGGGGGTGCTCGCCAGTCCCCGAGCCCGGTTGCCGCGACTGCGGCCCCGGCGCAGCGGGGACACGGGCTGGGGGCGCGGCGGGGGAGG
>NW_007728216.1:320445-323587 GCF_000696425.1 Galeopterus variegatus
CGGGGGAGGGGCGGCCGCCCGGGCCCGAGGGGCTCCGCGAGAGGAGCGCGCCGGGCCGGCTGAGACCCCACCACCCCCGCTTCTCTCTCGCCCCCTCCCCATTACCTTGCCTCTGGGCTTCTCGTTACGGTCGCCGCCGCCACTGGGCTCCTGAGTCGGGACGGCGAGGCGAAAGCCGGTTAGCGGGTGTCAGCGGCGTCCCGCACTCGCGCAGCAGCCTCCAGGTCGAGATGGAGACAGGCCGGGGGTTGGAAGTCAGGACGAGGTTGGTCCCCAGCCTGCGGTGATCCCACTCCGCTAGTCCCTCGCACTCAGCTTCCGCTCCGCCTCCCGGCTCGGCCCTTCCCCCACTCCAGGGGCCCACCGCCCGCGGCGCGCGGCATTGTGGGGATTGTAGTCCCGGAATGAGGCAGGAGGCACGTGCTTCCAGCCGCCCGGCACCTACTCCGGGTCAGGACGCCGCCGTTGCGCGGCAACAGAGAGGGGCGGACGACTCCTTCCGCATTGGAAGATAAGCTTGCGAGGAGATGTTCCCTCTGCCTTAACTCCTGCTGGCGCCGAAAGGAGGGTGTGGGCGTCGTACTCCCCACCCTTCAGCTGGGAACCAACCCTCCCTATGCTGTTATCTTGAGGCGGGAGAGTTTGGTAGTCACTAAGTGAGCTACAGACCAGAATGCTCATTATTGCCTTTCAAGGGCCTTCGCCAGTGGAGTAAGGCAAGAAAAATAAAAGAACTAAAGATTAAATAGGAAGAACAAAATTGTTGTTTCTTCACAGGTGATATAAATTGTGTGGCAAAACCAAAAGAATCTACAAATAAACCGTTACAATTAATAAAAGATTTTAACAAGGTTAATAGATATAAAAATCATGTTTTTGAAAATCAGAATTTCTTTTTACATACCAGGAAAAAAGAAAATTAATTTTTTAAAAAGATACCATTTACAGTAGCTCCAAACAAATATCAACTACCTAGGAAGAAATCAAAGCAGTGCAAAACCTGCATAGAGAAAACATTGAAAGACGTCAAAGAAGACCTAAGTAAATAAGAGATATAACATGTTCATAGATTGGAAGATTCAGTACTGAAAGATGTCAAGTCTCTCCAAATCTATATATAGATCTAGCGCAATTTGAGACAAAATCTCAATAGATTTGTGTGTGAGAAACATGACAAGCTAATTTAAGATTTTATGGAAAAGCAAAGACAAGCATTCATTAGGAAGAGGAGAAAGAAGAGAAAGATGAGGAAGAGGAATACTTGTGCTATCATATATCAAGCTCTATTATAAAGCTGTAGTAATTAAGGCAGTATGCTATTGGGTCAAAGATAGGCAAATATAACAATAGAACAGAATAGAGAGCCCAAAATTTCATATATGGGAATTTTATTTATGTTGTCATGATGGTAATGCAGAGCAATGCCTAAAGAACAGTTTTTAATAATTATTTGGTGCTGAAGCTAATAGATTACCATTTGAAAAAAAATTAAATTGGACTCTACACACAAAAATCAATTCCAGATAGGTACTAGACATAAATTTGAAAGGGAAAACAATGAAGCTTTTATTGTTTTTAAAGATAATAGAGGAGCATATATCCATAACCTCAAGGAAAGGAAATAGAATATTTAAACTAATCCAAAAAGTACTAACAATAATAGGAAAAAATGGATAAATTTGACTACATTAACATTAACACTTGGTTTTGTCAAATTACATCATTAAGGGAGTTAAAAGGCAAGCCTCAGAATCAAGTAAGAAAATTACAGCATGTGTAACCAATAAAGATCTTGTATCTTGTGAGGAACTACAATCATGAGAAAAAGATTGGAACAGGCTATCACTAAAGAAGAAATCCAAATAATAAGTAAACACATGAAAAAGTGTCAACCTCATTAGAAAAAAGGGAAATTCAAACCACAACAAGAGAATACTACACCACCCGCCAAAATGGCTAAAATTAAAAAGATGACAATCATAAGTGTTGCCCAGGAGCAGAGCAATGGTAATTCTCGTGTTTTACTTTAGGAACAGTAACTTAATACAGCAGTTTGGAAAAAGGGACATGCTACATACAACAATATGGATGAATCCTAAAAACATAATGTTAAGAAAAAGAAACCACTCACAAAAAGAATGTGTACTGTGTACTTCCATTTTTATTTTTCAAAAACAGGAAAAAAGAATACATATTTGGGTGTTAAAACTGTAAAGAAAAGCAAGAAATTGGTTACCATAATGGCTACTTGCATCTAAGACAGAGGGAGCCCTATGGGGACGGAGTTAAGACTGGGAAGAGGTAGGGAATGGCTTGGAATTCCACAAATCTATTTCTTGGTATGGGTGATGGTTACACTGTTGTGGGCTTTGTAATATTCATTAGACTGTATATTTATTGTTTATGCATTTTTCCACACACGTGTTATGTTTCCCAATTTAAAAATGAAAGTGCTGAGAAAAAATGGCGACGGGTATGGAGCGCCCGTGTCAGGAAACGGCGCGATCCTGAGAGCTGTGAGCTGTGATACCAGAGTATTGACTGCATTTCTGAGAGCAACAAAGGACGAATAAATCTTTCAACAACGATCCTACATCGACAAATAAGCGGCAGCGGGTTCGAGGTTTTGGGGCCGACACGGAGAAGGACTCCTGGGGGTACCCAGGCCCGGCTGCGGGAACAATATTGGCAGCCCACACGGCAAAGGCCGGGAGAGCCAGCGGAGGAACTGCGCGGAGGCATCTGAAACACGCTGAAACACGCCGGAACGGCCCACCCTGCGCCCTCCGTGAGTCACCCCCAGAAAAATCCCACTTGCGGGGCGAAGCCCGACTATTCCTCGCCCACCTAGCCCCCGCTCATCACACCAGGCTGGGCGCCCACAACAAAGCTGCCTCCATTTTCTAGGGAGGAGTCGGACAAGCCCGGCATAGTGAGGGCAGGCCAGTCATCTCTGTCTGACGTGGCTTCCCCCTGGGACGTGCTATTTGCTTACCTTGACGCGAAGCACCCTGGGGCCTGTAGTCCCACTCTTCCCACGGTTCTCAGACGGGGCTGGCAGCGTGGGAAGCCCCCGGTCAGCCTCGGGGGGGGGGCTGGGAAGATAAGCCCGCCCAGATCGTCTCTCCGCCACACCCTGGGC
>NW_007728216.1:324075-324920 GCF_000696425.1 Galeopterus variegatus
ATTCATTAGACTGTATATTTATTGTTTATGCATTTTTCCACACACGTGTTATGTTTCCCAATTTAAAAATGAAAGTGCTGAGAAAAAATGGCGACGGGTATGGAGCGCCCGTGTCAGGAAACGGCGCGATCCTGAGAGCTGTGAGCTGTGATACCAGAGTATTGACTGCATTTCTGAGAGCAACAAAGGACGAATAAATCTTTCAACAACGATCCTACATCGACAAATAAGCGGCAGCGGGTTCGAGGTTTTGGGGCCGACACGGAGAAGGACTCCTGGGGGTACCCAGGCCCGGCTGTGGGAACAATATTGGCAGCCCACATGGCAAAGGCCGGGAGAGCCAGCGGAGGAACTGCGTGGAGGCATCTGAAACACGCTGAAACACGCCGGAACGGCCCACGCTGCGCCCTCCGTTAGTCACCCCCAGAAAAATCCCACTTGCGGGGCGAAGCCCGACTATTCCTCACCCACCTAGCCCCCGCCCATCACACCAGGCTGGGCGCCCACAACAAAGCTGCCTCCATTTTCTAGGGAGGAGTCGGACAGGCCCGGCATAGTGAGGGCAGGCCAGTCATCTCTATCTGACGTGGCTCCCCGCTGGGAGGTGCTGTTTGCTTACCTCGACGCGGAGCACCCCGGGGCCTGTAGTCCCACTCTTCCCGCGGTTCTCAGACGGGGCTGGCAGTGTGGGAAGCCCCCGGCCAGCCTCAGGGGGGCTGGGAAGAGAAGCCCGCCCAGATCGTCTCTCCACCACACCCTGGGCACCGGCCCCAGATAAACTCCCTCTTCCCGAGAGACAGATTCCATCTCTGGGGACCTCAGTTTGGAAGTACCCCTAACTGATT
>NW_007728217.1:0-381 GCF_000696425.1 Galeopterus variegatus
ATTCTCTTTAAACTATTCCAAAAGATTGAAACAGAGGCAATTTTCCCAAATTCATTCTGTGAAGCAAACATCACCCTGATACCAAAACCAGGTAAAGATACAACTAAAAAAGAAAACTACAGACGAATATCTTGATGAATGTAGATGCGAGAACTCAATAAAGTACTAGCTAACAGTATATAGAAACACATACGCAAAATTATACACCATGATAAAGTGGGATTCATCCCAGGGATGCAAGGTTGGTTCAACATATGCAAATCAATAAATGTGATACACCATATCAATAAAATCAAACACCAGGACCATAGGACCATCTCTATAGATGCTGAAAAAGCATTTGATAAAATTCAACACTCAGTCATGAAAAAGACCCTCTAT
>NW_007728217.1:1381-4071 GCF_000696425.1 Galeopterus variegatus
CTGAAAGCTTTTCCTTTAAGAACAGGAACCAGACAAGGATGTCCACTCTCACCACTTCTATTCAACATAGTGTTGGAAGTACTAGCCAGAGCAATCAGAGAAGGGAATGACATAAAGGGTATCCAGATTGGAAAAGATGAAGTCAAACTGTCCCTGTTTGCAGATGACATGATCCTATATATCGAAGAGCCTAAAGCCTCTACAAAAAAAAAATCTTGGAGTTGATAAATGATTTCAGCAAAGGAGCAGGCTCCAAAATCAACACCCCCGAAATCAGTAGCATTTCTATTCTGCAATAGTGAACATGCGGAAAGAGAAATCAAGAAAGCCTGCCCATTTAAAATAACCACCAAAAAAATAAAAGACTGAGGAATAGAGTTAACCAAGGATGTGAAAAAAAATGCCTGTTTAATCCCAGCCGTTATCTACATACAGGCCAATTTCGTGCGAGATGGAAAGATATCCCATGCTCTTGGATTGGAAGAATCAACATGGTGAAAATGTCCATACCATCCAAAGTGATATATAAATTCAATGCAATCCCCATCAAAATTCCAATGACATTTTTCTCAGAAATGGAAAAAACTATCCAGACACTTATATGGAATAACAAAAGACCATGCATAGCCAAAGCATTTCTGAGCAAAAGAAATAAAACTGGAAGCATACCACTACCTTATTTTAAACTATACTAGAAAGCTATATAATAACCAAAACAGCATGGTACTGGCATAAAAACAGACACACTGATCAATGGAATGGAATAGAGAATCCAGAAATCAACCCACACACCTACAGCCATCTGATCTTTGACAAAGGCACCAAGCCTATATACTGGGGAAGAGACTGCTTCTTCAGCAAATTGTGCTGGGATAACTGGATATCCATATGCAGGAGAATGAAACTAGACCCATACCTCTCACCGTATACTAAAACCAACTCAAAATGGATTAAAGAATTAAATATACACCCTAAAACAATAAAACTTCTTAATGAAAACATAGGAGAAACACTTCAGGAAGTAGGACAGGACACAGACTTCATTAATATGACCCCAAAGCATGGGCAACCAAAGGAAAAATAAACAGATGGGATTATATCAAACTAAAGAGCTGCTGCAAAGTAAAAGAAACAATCAACATAGTTAATAGACAACCAACATTGTGGGAGAAAATATTTGCAAAATATACATCTGACAAAGGATTAATATCCAGAATATACAACGAACTGAAACAACTTTACAACAAAAAAACAAGTAACCTAATTAAAAACTCGGCAAAGGAGGGCCCGCCCGGTGGCGCACTGCTGCAGTGCGCCGCTTGGGAGCACGGCGGCGCTCCCGCCAAGGGATCGGATCCCACATCCAGACCGGCCACTCACTGGCTGAGCGAGGTGCGGGCACAACACCGAGGGTTGTGATCCCGTTGCCGGTCCCGCTCCGGTGCAGGCGTGACACTGAGGGTTGCGATCCGTTGCTGGTCATGAAAAAAGACAAAAAGGAAAAAAAAAAAACTTGGCAAAGGAACTAAATAGGCATTTCTCAAAGGAAGATATACAACTAGGCATCAGACACATAAAAAAATGCTCGACATCAGTCAGCATTCGGGAAATGCAAGTCAAAACTACACTGAGGTATTATCTTACCCCAGTTAGGATGGTTAATATCCAAAATACTGTGAATGATAAATGCTGGCAAGGCTGCGGAGTAAAAGGAACTCTTGTACATTGTTGGTAGGACTGCAAAATGGTGCAGCCTCTATGGAAAGTGGTACGGAGGTTCCTCAAACAGTTGCAGATAGATCTACCATATAACTCAGCTATCCCACTGCTGGGAATATGCCCAGAGGAATGGAAATCATCAAGTCAAAGGTATACCTGTTTCCCCATGTTCATTGCAGCACTGTTTACAATAGCTAAGATTTGGAACCAGCCCAAATGTCCATCATCAGATGAGTGGATACGGAGAATGTGGTATATCTACACAATGGTCTGCTACTCTGCTATAAAAAAGAATGAAATACTGCCATTTGCAACAACATGGATGGACCTAGAGAGAATTATATTAAGTGAAACAAGTCAGGCAGAGAAAGAGAAATATGACATGTTCTCACTTATTTGTGGGAGCTAAAAATAAATAAATAAATACACGAATAACCCAGGGGCAGGAGTGAAGAAGACAAAACAATAACAATTCCTTGAATTTGACAGGACAAGCAAACAGAAAGGACATTGCCGGAAGGGAGGGGAGAGGAGGAGGAGGGAGGGAGGTTTTGGTAATGGTCCAAAATAATCAACCACATGGTGTATTGACAAAATAAAATAAAATTTAAAAAATAAATAAATCAATAAAAGAAGAGATAGACTTATGCATAAGGCGGGTAGCAACAGTAAAGCTAGCCCCCCCGAGGGGAGCTGTTTAGAGTCTTTTATAGGAAAAGGAGTTAAGGGGTATAGGCCTGCGGCACTGGAGGTGGTCCGTTCTGTTCTTCCCGGTTGTGTCATGGGTGCATGCTCAGTAGGCATGTGTTCATCATTGTCACCCCAGGAGGGTCATTGTAGCAGTCACCTTGAGGCTTTATGCACAGGTGGGAATTCCTAAAGGGGTCTTAAGGTTAATCTGTAACTTTTACAATTATAGTGAACAAGCCTTGGGGAGGGGTGTTGCAACTAAGTAAAAATGTTTCCTCTCT
>NW_007728217.1:5422-7087 GCF_000696425.1 Galeopterus variegatus
GGAATGAATCCATTGCTTTGCCTTTTAAAGCTTCTGGAGACTGCCTGCATTTCATGGCTCATGCCTGCTTCCTCACATCATTCCAGCTTCTTGAGTCATTGTCAGATCTTCTGCTTTACCCTTTGACCTCATTCTTTTGACCTTTTTATAAGAACCCTTGTGATTACATTTAGGGCCCACCCAGATAATTGAGGATAATCTCCCCATTTCAAGGTTCTTAATTTAATCACATCTGCAAGTACTTTGCCATATAAAGTAACAATCACGAGTTCTGTAGATGAAGATGTGCACATATTGAGCAATCATTATTTAACATATCGTACCCACACCATAGTTTAAATGATGTGTGAATATTAGTATTTCACACTAATACTTCAGTTTCTACTTTCTGTTTTTTCCTTGCTTCGTATAAGCAAAATATAGAGATGTTCCATAAATCTCTTTCTCTGCTTCACAATGTGGTTTCAATTTGTGTAGTCCACATGTATCCAGTGGTTTCCACTGGTGGAGAAAAAGGTGTAATGTGAAACACTGGCATAGTGTCATCAATAGTCAGTATTGTGTAATATTAAGTTGCCAGTTGACTCCTGATTTCTTTGATGATTATCTGATCTGAATGTTAAAAATAAAAAATCTATCTTCTCAAATCTGGGCAACTTAGATATTGAAGTTCCTGTTTATTTGACTCATTTCTTCCACTGCTTCATTAGTTCTCATCTATCTAACCCATATTGCATGAAAGTTATAATCCAACATTAATTACTTACCTCCCCCAATACTCTCCTTTGTCTATTCATTTAGACAGTTTCTTGTCATCTGTTCTATAGGTGAATTGATATTTCTAGAGTACCAAGATCTCAGGAACATTTAATTTTAGTAGTCAGAAGAAATGTCTGGAAGGGTTGCATATATGACAAAATAATTAAGTGGTAACACTTTGAAACCCTCCTCCTGAATCAAGTGAGCAAATCTTGAGTATGTATCACAATGAGTTTAGGACACCAAGTTGACTTTGTAGGACTGTTAACTTTTTTATTTCCAGTTTTAGGACTAGTTGGTATTAATATAGTAATCTTAGGAATTAATTATGAGAAAATCCTAGTGCTGTTGAATGGCATGGGTTTTTGGGACGAGATAGCCAAGGAGCTTGATGATCTATTAATCTCCTACTCACTTTTTGGGTGATTTGGCAAAATTCCTTCAGTTCTTATATCTCAGTTTTCTTTTCTGTAAAATGAGGTTAAGATATAATGCCAAGTGTCCTAGGACAGTTTTGAGGGGTTGATAAAATAAAGAATAAAATACCCTGGTACAACTTAGACACTCAAAACAAGTTTATTTCTGCCAGTTTCATTATCAGACTTCCATTCATTTGTATATAAGCAAAATTCTAGGTATTAGATTGAAGTTCTCTCTAGTATTTTGCTACTTATCTGTTACATCAGCAAGACAAACAGAATAAAAGACTCCAAGTCAAACATTATCAAGCAAGGGAGTTTACTCCAGAGAATGTGGAAGGGAAACTGAAAGATCAGTGTTCTGCCCTCGCTCCGGGCAACTATTCCGAGCACTCAGAATTCTCTAACGGCGTCATGGTCTTCCTGTTTTGTACAAGATGTTCTTATGGGAAAGCACTGGCCTCGAGGGAAAGGGCGGGGGTAGGGG
>NW_007728217.1:7675-21484 GCF_000696425.1 Galeopterus variegatus
GTGCTTATGTTAAGCTGATCATGAAGGCTAATATTATCTTTGTTCAGTTATAATAAAAACTGCATTTGGGAGAAGTTATGAGATATGTTATCACGTAAACACAGCTGACTCCCTTTAAAAACTCCTATAGCATTGCAGTCCCATCATAAACTTAACTCAGTCATGTGATTTTACAACAAACCTGCAGTCTCAGAAGCTGAATTTTTCCAGATGAAACAATGGGTCTTTGAGGTCTTCTTACAAACTTGAGTCAAACATATCAGTATAAAAATATATTTTTGAAAAAGGAAATATGCTATTGAGAGAATCAATTTCTTTGATTGGCAGATCTATACATATTCTTCTATGAGGCAAGCTTAGAGTTAGCCAGCATAATAATGAAAAGAAATGTCCATGTGCCAAAGCCAGATGGGTGTTGTTATATGATTTATATGATTCACGTTTTGGTCATATCTGCCACATGGGTAGAAGAATTCCAATTTGTGGAGAGTTTTTGGACCAATATTAACAAATACTTTCACTTTTCCATTAGGTTGATTTTTTTTTCCACATAATTTTTATCTAAACAAGGTAAACGTTGATAAATTAGGTTTCTGATTTGCAAATTAAAATTATGTCTATTTCTGTCTTATTGATATTATACTCATGATATCATCATTGCAGTTTTGGAGTTTTTCAGATTATTTAATGATATCCTTTTCACAATTCCTTGATTTATTTTCTTGATCATTTAAATTTATATGTGGATTTTATTTTTTTTACCAACTCTCAGAATGATTTCTTACTGTTATAAATTTTAATCACCACATATTTCAGAGTAAGTTGATTATCATTCTCAATTACCTACAATAATCAGATAAACTGCTGAGAGAGTAAAAGTAATATTGCTGTTTTGTTTCACAATGTAGAAACCTTCTATTACTTTTAATGACTTTAATTTTTCTTTTAATCCAGACAAAACACACTAGTGGATTGGGAAAAAGAGAGGAGATGTTCTAAGAACTTGTGGGTAAATAATTTTTCTGATAATAATGGTTTTCCTTGGTTTTATTATAAGAACATGTCAGTTAGAAGGCATTGCACAGATGGCTTTAAAATGACTCTAATGCAATATAGTTATATTTTTTATCTGATTTTATGTTATTGTTATTTGGAAGAAAATACTAATTAAACTGAGTTTAATTTTCTTAAATCATTTGCTGTACTATTCTAATATTATGTGCTCATAAAAAAGTACTTAGGTTTGTTTAATTAATCATATTTGTTATCACCTTTGCAAAGATTTGATTATATAAAAGCAAATTAAAATTATGGCAGTCTATTTAAAATACTAAAATGATTTTATTAAAAATCAGCTTTTTCTGTACATTCTAATCATGGTATTAGTACAGTTAAAGATGTCAAAGAATCTGCCCAGATAGAACCACAACAAGTTAAAAAATGGAGCTTTAATCTAAAACAGGTATTAACAACAGAAGGCCAATATCGAAAAAAAAAATACTGTATTTCTCTATATATTAAGTAAATTTTTATTAATTCTAATGATATTACAGAAGAGCAAGAAGTCAAATTAATTGGTCTGGCAGTACAGCGTAGAAGAAGAAAGAGCAGAGAAGTTACAATTAGTCAACCAATTTAGATATTTACCTCTGATACTCCCTACCTAATTACCTTTGCCAAGCCAAGTGACCCCTTTGTGCCTCAGTTTTTTTTACAAGACCTATATTGCTACTCGATATCATTTTCTTAGAGAATTAATACTCATAAAAAAGACTAGTATGATCCTTTTAATATAACAAATCTTACTGTTGTTTCCTATAGCGTTTAGAATAACTATTAGTTCATGCTTCATTTTTTTTCTCAGACTGTATATTCTGAAGATGAGATATTGTTTTTGTACCTACCTTCTTTATCTAAAAATTCATAGCACAATTCTGAGTTCTGAGAGCTAAGTATTAGCAAAATAAATAGTAGATATCTAAATTAAACCTTTTGTTATTTTAAGCCTTGATCTAAAATTTGGTTAAGTTTGATTCTCAGTATGATAATATTAGACATTAAAAAAATAACACTTTTTTTTTAACTCAAAAAAGTCAACAGATAGAAAAATCCAATGGATTGGATCCTCAAGAAGAGGATAAGTGTTAAGCAGGGGTTGGAGCAAAAGTGATGTTCTGAGCCACGGAAGTCAAGGAAGAGCACTCAGACTTCTGGCTGTCATTCCTCCATTCAATGTTGTAAACATTAGTTAATGACAGTTAATCTGGAACAGTTGGGATTGCTTACAGTTAGCCAGGCATTGTGGTAAGTCTGTATTTTCACTTTTGCTTTGAAAAACTACTTTGAAAAAGTATGAATTAATAATGTGCCATTGCATAGATGAAGATATTTTTCTTGCAAGGGCAATACAAATGACTTTGAGCAAGGAAACCTGAACATTTTACATATTTAAAATCATTCTACTATAGTAGTGGTACTCGAAGTGTGGTGTATGGAACCCCATGGGGGGCCTGATGTTTAAACTAGTTTCCTAGTAATTTTCAGAAATTGTTTGTCTTTTTTATTTTCTCACTGTTTACACTGACAATGTAATCATGAGTAAAACTGCAGATCCTCAGGGCAGGGCCAACAAACTGGACAGTATTACTGTATCATTTACTACCATGCACTGCAGAAAAAGAAAACAAAAGAATGAACAAACAAAAACTAGCAAAACACCAGTTTCACTTAAGAATATCCTTGATAAAGTGGTAAAAATTATTAATTTTATTAGATTTCAACCTGTGAGTATGTCATTTTAATATTTTCTCTGATGAAATGGGAAGTCTACAATGAAGAACTTTTGGTGCATATTAATGTCTATATTTTCTCTTTTAATTTGAAAATCTACTTTGAAAAACTATGAATTAATAATGTCCCATTGTGTAAATGAAGATATTTTTCTTATAAGAACCATATTTCAGATGTCTTTTATGAAGTCTTATATCTTTAACAGATATCTTTAAGAGATTTGCAAAATTGTTCTACAATGCCACTCTTTTCACTATCTTTTTGTGTTTTGGAAAATATAGCTATTTTTCATAAATAATGTTATTTATGTAAACAGAAGAAGTTATTATAATTTTAAATTAATTTTTAAATACATGTTCATTATTATTATTATTGTTTTAAATTATTTTATTGAAACATAAATGATGGTACATATATGTGGGGCACAGTGTTGAATATCAATACCTGTGTGCCATATGTGACATTCAAATCAGGAGAGTTGGTATATTCATCATTATACAATGTAATCATTTTTTGTGTCCCTTTACCAATTTCTTGCCCACATCCTCCTCCCCCTTTCCCACCACTGGTGGCCTCAGTTCTGTTCTCTTCTTTTGAAAGTAAAACAAATTATTCTGATTGTTGTATCTTTCTTTTTTAAAAAATTTGTTTATTTTTTTAGGTCCCTCCCTATGAGTGAGGACATGCAGTGTTTCTGTGTCTAGCTTATTTTACTTAACATAATTTTCTCCAAGCTTATCCATGTTGCTGCAAGTGGCAGAATTTCATTTTTTTTTTTCAATGGAAGAATAGTATTCCATTATGTATGCATACCACATTTTCCTTATCTGGTCATCTCTAGATGGACATTTATGTAGGTTCCAACTTTTAGCTATTGTAAATAAAGCTGCGGTAAACATGGGAGTGCAGGTATCCCTTTGACATGATGATTTCCATTCCTTTGAATATATACCCAGCAGTGGAACTGCAGGATTGTATGGCAGTTCTATCTGTAATTGTTTGAGGAACTGCCATACTGTTTTCCATAATAGCTGCACTAACTTACAGTCCCACCAACAGTGTAGGAGGGTTCCCCTTTCTTTGCATCCTTGCCAGCATTTGTTATTCTCTGTCTTTTTGATAATAGGAAGTCTAATTGGGGTGAGATGATATCTCAATGTGGTTTTGATTTGCATTTCCCTGATGCTGAGTGACGCGGAGCATTTTTCATGTGCCTGTTGGCTATTTGTATATCTGCATATCAGAAATGTCTATTTAGCTCTTTTGCCCATTTTTTAGTTGGGTTATTTGGTTTTTTACTGCTAAGTTGTTTGAGTTCCCTGTATATTCTGGATATTAATCCCTTGTCAGATGCATGGTTTGCATATATTTTCAAAGGTTGTCATCATCTCACTCTGGTAATTGTTTCTTTTGTTGTGCAGAAGCTTTTTAGTTAGATATAATCACATTTGTTTATTTTTTTCTTATGTTGCCTGTGTTTGAGGTCTTATTCATAAAGCCTTTGCCCAATCCTACTTCTTGAAGTGTTTCCTCTATGTTTCCTTTTAGAAGTTTTATAAATCTTTATGAGTCTATAGATTCAGGTTTTATATTTAAGACTTTAATCCATTTTGACTTGATTTTGGTATATGGTGAGAGGTACAGGTTTAATTTCATTCTTCTACAGGTGGATCTCCAGATTTCCCAGCACCATTCAATGAAGAGGCAGCCTTTTCCCCCACCTATGTTCTTGTTGCCTTTGTCAAAGATCAGTTGGCTGTAGGTATGTGGGTTGATTTCTGGGTTCCCTATTTTGTTCCCTTGTTCTGAGTGTCTGTTTTATGCCAGTACAAGGATGTTCTGGTCACTATAGTTGTTCTTCTGGGTCCACTGCTGGAACTTCCTTTGTTGATGTCACATTTCCCTGTTCTTTCTTGATCTTTGTGTCTTTACATTGATGCCTGAGCATTTGAGAAGACTACTACCTCTTCTAGGTTTTATTGGTGTTCTTTTATGATGTTAGACATTTACTGGTTAATATCAGATTTTGTCTGTAGTCTGTGTTTTTTTGTTGTTGTTGCTTTGGTGGTGGTTAGCTAACACCACCACTCAAACTATGCACTGGAACTAATTTGTTGTCCTTTGGTTAATTCCAAAATTGGGAGAACTTCCTGTGGTGATCAGCACTTGAGCTCTGTGGTTGTGCTAAATTCTGACTTTGCTGCTGATTCTCTGAGCAAGGTTTTATATGCAGATCAGGTTTTAATTGTTGAACTTTAGTCACTTCTGGGTCTTGTGAAGTCAGATACACCTGGCTTTGTGGCAATTCTGGCCTGGGACTGAGTTTTTTTTTAACAAACTGCACCTCCTGCAGTTCTGTCACCCTGAACTGTCTCCATTGAGTGAGCCTGTGCTGATCAGACAGTAGATCAGCTATCCATGCTGCACCATAATGTCCTCCTGGTGGGCCAGCCTCCCCCCAAATACATGTTTTTTAATTTTTCAGTTTTAATTTTAAATACAGTCAACTGTACATATAACTCATTTCCAAAAAGTTTGAGAATTATTATACTACAGAGTAAAGAAAAGTTTATAAGGATTCAGTTAAAGAGGCCAGGAAAAAGGTAGGAGATGAGCAAGAGCGGAGGTTTGAATTAGTGACATTGGTAATAAAGGAAAGTGGACAAATTCAGTGACATTTAAATAAAGATAAAACAGGAATTGTTCACTGACTCATTAAGAAACATGGAAAAGAGGAAGATTCTAGGACCCAGGGTTATTTAGTATGAGCGATTTGATGGACAGTGATACAGTGATCCTATTCACCCAAATAGAAAACAAAACAAAAAAAAAACAGGCTTTTTTTTTCTTTGCAGAGATGGGGAGAGGTAGGCTGTGTTGTGAGAAATTGTGAGTTCAGATTCAAATGTAGCAGATCCCTCTTTTTGTTGGATCCTATACTTTATTGCCTTTTCATGAACTATTACTCACACTAATTTCTCAAAATTGAAAACTACTCCCACTGTTGATACTTTCCAAACCATGTTTAGATAAGACCAATTTCTTTCAGAATTGTGTGCTTTTGAATAATCCCTTATTCTCCTTTTTTTTTTTTTTTTTTTTTTTTTGTCTTTTTTCGTGTCCGGCAACGGATCGCAACCCTCAGTGTCGCGCCCGTACCGGACCGGGACCGGCAACGGGATCGCAACCCTCGGTGTTGCTCCCACGCCTCGCTCAGCCAGTGAGCGGGAACCGGTCTGCATGTGGGATCTGAACCCTTGGCGGGAGCGCCGCCTCGCTCCTAAGCGGCACACTGTAGCAGTGCACCACCGGGCCGGCCCCGAATATNTTTTTTTTTAACTCAAAAAAGTCAACAGATAGAAAAATCCAATGGATTGGATCCTCAAGAAGAGGATAAGTGTTAAGCAGGGGTTGGAGCAAAAGTGATGTTCTGAGCCACGGAAGTCAAGGAAGAGCACTCAGACTTCTGGCTGTCATTCCTCCATTCAATGTTGTAAACATTAGTTAATGACAGTTAATCTGGAACAGTTGGGATTGCTTACAGTTAGCCAGGCATTGTGGTAAGTCTGTATTTTCACTTTTGCTTTGAAAAACTACTTTGAAAAAGTATGAATTAATAATGTGCCATTGCATAGATGAAGATATTTTTCTTGCAAGGGCAATACAAATGACTTTGAGCAAGGAAACCTGAACATTTTACATATTTAAAATCATTCTACTATAGTAGTGGTACTCGAAGTGTGGTGTATGGAACCCCATGGGGGGCCTGATGTTTAAACTAGTTTCCTAGTAATTTTCAGAAATTGTTTGTCTTTTTTATTTTCTCACTGTTTACACTGACAATGTAATCATGAGTAAAACTGCAGATCCTCAGGGCAGGGCCAACAAACTGGACAGTATTACTGTATCATTTACTACCATGCACTGCAGAAAAAGAAAACAAAAGAATGAACAAACAAAAACTAGCAAAACACCAGTTTCACTTAAGAATATCCTTGATAAAGTGGTAAAAATTATTAATTTTATTAGATTTCAACCTGTGAGTATGTCATTTTAATATTTTCTCTGATGAAATGGGAAGTCTACAATGAAGAACTTTTGGTGCATATTAATGTCTATATTTTCTCTTTTAATTTGAAAATCTACTTTGAAAAACTATGAATTAATAATGTCCCATTGTGTAAATGAAGATATTTTTCTTATAAGAACCATATTTCAGATGTCTTTTATGAAGTCTTATATCTTTAACAGATATCTTTAAGAGATTTGCAAAATTGTTCTACAATGCCACTCTTTTCACTATCTTTTTGTGTTTTGGAAAATATAGCTATTTTTCATAAATAATGTTATTTATGTAAACAGAAGAAGTTATTATAATTTTAAATTAATTTTTAAATACATGTTCATTATTATTATTATTGTTTTAAATTATTTTATTGAAACATAAATGATGGTACATATATGTGGGGCACAGTGTTGAATATCAATACCTGTGTGCCATATGTGACATTCAAATCAGGAGAGTTGGTATATTCATCATTATACAATGTAATCATTTTTTGTGTCCCTTTACCAATTTCTTGCCCACATCCTCCTCCCCCTTTCCCACCACTGGTGGCCTCAGTTCTGTTCTCTTCTTTTGAAAGTAAAACAAATTATTCTGATTGTTGTATCTTTCTTTTTTAAAAAATTTGTTTATTTTTTTAGGTCCCTCCCTATGAGTGAGGACATGCAGTGTTTCTGTGTCTAGCTTATTTTACTTAACATAATTTTCTCCAAGCTTATCCATGTTGCTGCAAGTGGCAGAATTTCATTTTTTTTTTTCAATGGAAGAATAGTATTCCATTATGTATGCATACCACATTTTCCTTATCTGGTCATCTCTAGATGGACATTTATGTAGGTTCCAACTTTTAGCTATTGTAAATAAAGCTGCGGTAAACATGGGAGTGCAGGTATCCCTTTGACATGATGATTTCCATTCCTTTGAATATATACCCAGCAGTGGAACTGCAGGATTGTATGGCAGTTCTATCTGTAATTGTTTGAGGAACTGCCATACTGTTTTCCATAATAGCTGCACTAACTTACAGTCCCACCAACAGTGTAGGAGGGTTCCCCTTTCTTTGCATCCTTGCCAGCATTTGTTATTCTCTGTCTTTTTGATAATAGGAAGTCTAATTGGGGTGAGATGATATCTCAATGTGGTTTTGATTTGCATTTCCCTGATGCTGAGTGACGCGGAGCATTTTTCATGTGCCTGTTGGCTATTTGTATATCTGCATATCAGAAATGTCTATTTAGCTCTTTTGCCCATTTTTTAGTTGGGTTATTTGGTTTTTTACTGCTAAGTTGTTTGAGTTCCCTGTATATTCTGGATATTAATCCCTTGTCAGATGCATGGTTTGCATATATTTTCAAAGGTTGTCATCATCTCACTCTGGTAATTGTTTCTTTTGTTGTGCAGAAGCTTTTTAGTTAGATATAATCACATTTGTTTATTTTTTTCTTATGTTGCCTGTGTTTGAGGTCTTATTCATAAAGCCTTTGCCCAATCCTACTTCTTGAAGTGTTTCCTCTATGTTTCCTTTTAGAAGTTTTATAAATCTTTATGAGTCTATAGATTCAGGTCTTATATTTAAGACTTTAATCCATTTTGACTTGATTTTGGTATATGGTGAGAGGTACAGGTTTAGTTTCATTCTTCTACAGGTGGATCTCCAGGTTTAGCTCTTTTGCCCATTTTTTAGTTGGGTTATTTGGTTTTTTACTGCTAAGTTGTTTGAGTTCCCTGTATATTCTGGATATTAATCCCTTGTCAGATGCATGGTTTGCATATATTTTCAAAGGTTGTCATCATCTCACTCTGGTAATTGTTTCTTTTGTTGTGCAGAAGCTTTTTAGTTAGATATAATCACATTTGTTTATTTTTTTCTTATGTTGCCTGTGTTTGAGGTCTTATTCATAAAGCCTTTGCCCAATCCTACTTCTTGAAGTGTTTCCTCTATGTTTCCTTTTAGAAGTTTTATAAATCTTTATGAGTCTATAGATTCAGGTTTTATATTTAAGACTTTAATCCATTTTGACTTGATTTTGGTATATGGTGAGAGGTACAGGTTTAATTTCATTCTTCTACAGGTGGATCTCCAGGTTTCCCAGCACCATTCAATGAAGAGGCAGCCTTTTCCCCCACCTATGTTCTTGTTGCCTTTGTCAAAGATCAGTTGGCTGTAGGTATGTGGGTTGATTTCTGGGTTCCCTATTTTGTTCCCTTGTTCTGAGTGTCTGTTTTATGCCAGTACAAGGATGTTCTGGTCACTATAGTTGTTCTTCTGGGTCCACTGCTGGAACTTCCTTTGTTGATGTCACATTTCCCTGTTCTTTCTTGATCTTTGTGTCTTTACATTGATGCCTGAGCATTTGAGAAGACTACTACCTCTTCTAGGTTTTATTGGTGTTCTTTTATGATGTTAGACATTTACTGGTTAATATCAGATTTTGTCTGTAGTCTGTGTTTTTTTGTTGTTGTTGCTTTGGTGGTGGTTAGCTAACACCACCACTCAAACTATGCACTGGAACTAATTTGTTGTCCTTTGGTTAATTCCAAAATTGGGAGAACTTCCTGTGGTGATCAGCACTTGAGCTCTGTGGTTGTGCTAAATTCTGACTTTGCTGCTGATTCTCTGAGCAAGGTTTTATATGCAGATCAGGTTTTAATTGTTGAACTTTAGTCACTTCTGGGTCTTGTGAAGTCAGATACACCTGGCTTTGTGGCAATTCTGGCCTGGGACTGAGTTTTTTTTTAACAAACTGCACCTCCTGCAGTTCTGTCACCCTGAACTGTCTCCATTGAGTGAGCCTGTGCTGATCAGAGAGTAGATCAGCTGTCCATGCTGCACCATAATGTTCTCCTGGTGGGCCAGCCTCCCCCCAAATACATGTTTTTTAATTTTTCAGTTTTAATTTTAAATACAGTCAACTGTACATATAACTCATTTCCAAAAAGTTTGAGAATTATTATACTACAGAGTAAAGAAAAGTTTATAAGGATTCAGTTAAAGAGGCCAGGAAAAAGGTAGGAGATGAGCAAGAGCGGAGGTTTGAATTAGTGACATTGGTAATAAAGGAAAGCGGACAAATTCAGTGACATTTAAATAAAGATAAAACAGGAATTGTTCACTGACTCATTAAGAAACATGGAAAAGAGGAAGATTCTAGGACCCAGGGTTATTTAGTATGAGCGATTTGATGGACAGTGATACAGTGATCCTATTCACCCAAATAGAAAACAAAACAAAAAAAAAACAGGCTTTTTTTTTCTTTGCAGAGATGGGGAGAGGTAGGCTGTGTTGTGAGAAATTGTGAGTTCAGATTCAAATGTAGCAGATCCCTCTTTTTGTTGGATCCTATACTTTATTGCCTTTTCATGAACTATTACTCACACTAATTTCTCAAAATTGAAAACTACTCCCACTGTTGATACTTTCCAAACCATGTTTAGATAAGACCAATTTCTTTCAGAATTGTGTGCTTTTGAATAATCCCTTATTCTCCTTTTTTTTTTTTTTTTGTCTTTTTTCGTGTCCGGCAACGGATCGCAACCCTCAGTGTCGCGCCCGTACCGGACCGGGACCGGCAACGGGATCGCAACCCTCGGTGTTGCTCCCACGCCTCGCTCAGCCAGTGAGCGGGAACCGGTCTGCATGTGGGATCTGAACCCTTGGCGGGAGCGCCGCCTCGCTCCTAAGCGGCACACTGTAGCAGTGCACCACCGGGCCGGCCCCGAATATAGTGAGCGGGAACCGGTCTGCATGTGGGATCTGAACCCTCGGCGGGAGCACCGCCGCGCTCCTAAGCGGCGCACTGTAGCAGTGCACCACCGGGCCGGCCCCGAATATTCCCTTATTCTTAAAATCCTTTTGTTCTGGGAACCTTCAATCTCTTAGGAATTCTTCTTATCTAACCAGGCTTCGCTTCCCATACATTAATTGTTGGCCATTTTCAGGGATCTGCATTAACCTTGTGCTTGACATGGAAATGCACCTCTTAAGTGGTTCTTTGAGGAAGGATATAATGCCCAGTTATAGAGGAATGATCTCTTTAGCTCTCAGCTCCTTTAGTGTATACCTAGGCGCAGAAAGCCACTTGTCCAGAGGACATGTTCTTCCTAGGAAGAGCCTACTTCTGATGACTGAACAAAGCAAAGGTAAATGCCTGGTGATTTCAGTTCAATATGGGAAAATGTTGGTGAGCAATTCTTATAGGAGAGATTCCTGCCAGGTTGGCTGTGCTCTGTCGAGCCTGTATTAAATTTCAACTTATCCTCTGCCCAACTCTATTTTCTCCTCTTTCTTTCACAGATATTTACCCCTAATCAATGCTTCACCACAAGCTCATCTCAGCAGCTGCTTCCAGGCAGCACAGCTGCAGCAGGTGATATTGGAGTGATCCCAGGGCAAGTTATAAGTTGAGCTTTTGGAGTTGTTTACACACAACCCAACTGGCACTGAGAACCTCATCTGAAACAGCCTCTGGCACAAGGAGGAAGCCCAGTTGATAAAACATTTATTGCTAATGAATTGGGACAATAGCAATTGATGGAAAAGCAGAATAAGTATGATATATCAAGCATTTCAAACTTATTGAGAGAAAATATAACTGGAAGGTTAATAGTTTTGGATGATTTTGGCTAAACTGCACTGATGCTTAACAGGAAATAATAAAATATGGAAGAAAATTAATAAGTAATTAAAAACCAAGAGCGAAGGCCAGCGGGGTTTGTTGCAAGGTAAATAAATCCCCGTCTCTTGTGCCAGGAGAGCAAGGAAATCTGAGGATCAAGGTGAAGACATAATACCGGCTGAATGGTTGAACTTTACAAAAGGGCCCTGGTTGGGAAAAACTTGGGATTTTGATACACGAGATGGAGATACCTGGTTGGTTGTCCCTGTAGTTTTGACTACCCAGACTCTAAAACTTATGAGCCTGCAGAAATGACCCACCCTTCCCTACAAGAGCTGGAACTCCCCATTTGCTAGAAGATAAATGCAGAATCCTTTTCCCCTCAAGTTAAAGTAAAATGTCCCTTAAGTTAAACGTCCCTTAAGCCACCTCCTCTCTTGTCCTTTGGACCAATAATGCGGGTTATTTTGTAGTATAACATAGATGGAATGTGAAAGGCCTGATGAGGGAGAAAAAGACTACTCCAAGGAGCTAGGAAACACCTCATACCCTACTGTGACACATACCTCAGCATGTACCAGCAGAGATGGGGAAATGTGTGAGTAGCATCTGAGGGTGCTTGGTCAGTGATAACAGTATATAAAATCAGAAAGGAAAGAGTTGGTTGACTCAAGCTTTTTCCCAGGATACAGGATTTAATATCCTAGGCAGTATACCAGGAAATGGTGTGAATTTGCTACTGTGATGTTGCCTAGGAGAATGCGAAATGTGATAACCAATTTTGATTTAAGTCGAAATGCCAAAATTGTAATAAGAAATGGTGAAGAAAGGAAATAAAAGACCCAGTGAATTGGACATGCTGGAATGGTTATACTATCTGCAGCTGGATAATGCAGTAAAAGATTATATTCTACCAGAAAGCTCGGAGGACACATCATTCTTAACACCATAAGGTTTTCACGGAGGAGAGGAGCACCCTTGCTACTGAAAAGATCAGCGGTTGCTCTCCTCTGTGGGCAAGGGCTGATGGCATTAGTAAGTTACTGCAGAACTTGGCTTGAGGATAGCAAAAGATATAATAAAACCCTGAAACAATAGAGGCCAGGTGGCTGTGCTTGACCACAAGAGGCAAGCAGATGAGTGATCATAATGAGTGGCAGGGTCGGGTGGCTGACAAAGGGCCTTACTGCATGGACATGCTTAATAGAGCACAGTCATATCAGGGAAAAAATAAATGGATACCCAGGAAGAATTTTAAATTTATGTTGGAATCTATGGGCATCTTGAATATCAGAACAGAGACAGGGGACCTAATTCTATAATATCGTTATCCAAAATACGTTTGTCGGTTTTCTGATTGAGAATTGCCTGACAAAGTTCACATGCTTGGGATATTATGGTAGAAGAGTTGATAGTGTTTGGGAATTGCAGTAATGAATACAGACAGAAAAAGCATTCGGGGAGCATACTTTTATAGTAATGGAGATATAAGGAGAAATGAGCTTCAATCAGGGCCAGCAAAGGGAATGCAAAGAAATGGAAATATGCAAAAACTTTACAAAGGAAAAATAGTTCTTGTCTATTTCACAATTTGAAAGCAAGTATGAAAGAAAGTATGAGGAATAATGGGAAACTGAATATAAATATAGTTATTTCAAATTATATTGAATGGGATAATAAGGATTGAGTGAAAATTAGGCTTTATTTTTAATCATTTAGCAAATATTTACTTCATTACTTTTCTGCACCTTTGACAGTGCTAAATTGTCAATATTGAAACTGCACTTTTTAATGATGACAAGAGAAGTAAAATGAGGAAAGAATACTAAGGGGAAGTAGTTGGAAAGAGAATGCTTGTTTCTTTCTTTGAGCCATTAAGAGATTACTCTTTTTAGAAATAAAAGAGTAGTATATTTTTTAGATAATACTGGTACAATGAATGTGAATTAGACATACTGAGAACTTTCAAATAACAAAAAGCAAACAGAAACCCTCTATCCATTCTTTACCTGGCTCATATGGTATGTATTTTGAAATTCTATCCTGAATTTAGACAATACTACCTACTCCATTGCTTTATTAAAAATCTCCAGTATTAAGGGCCGGCCCCATGGCGCACTCGGGAGAGTGCAGTGCTTGGGAGCGCAGTGGCACTTCCACCGCAGGTTCGCATCCTATATAGGGGTGGCCGGTGTCAGTATTAAGGGCCGGCCCCATGGCGCACTCGGGAGAGTGCAGTGCTTGGGAGCGCAGTGGCGCTTCCACCGCAGGTTCGCATCCTATATAGGGGTGGCCGGTGCGCTCACTGGCTGAGCGCAGTGTGGGCGACACCAAGCC
>NW_007728217.1:21777-23900 GCF_000696425.1 Galeopterus variegatus
TTACTGGTCAAAAAAAAAAAAAAAAAAAAAAAAACTCCAGTATTATACTTTGTATATTTCGACTGAGTTTATTTCTAAATTTCATGCATGATATATTTTCCATATCGTGTTGAGCTATATTTTATAATTTATATACAACTCATAATCCTCCATCCTTCTGGGTCTACTTAAAGTACACATTTAACACATACATAGTAAATGACCTGGTTACAAGTTAATATAAAAGGACTCTATTTGTAAAAGTCAATATAAAATAAGTTGTACTGGATTAGAAAAAAAAACTGAACAATGTGGTGAAAATTTTGGCTTTTTAAAAATAAATATATAGTTTCCAAATTTATGAACTTCTGTATATGTATGTACAGCTATTTACAGTATTACATATTATAGTAGTCATTATACAGTAGGTGGCACTATGTCATAGAAAGCTTAGTGAGATATCAATTGTGTCACAAAACAAAGAAGCAGTTGTGAGTGTCCTCCTTGCCTAATAAAAATAGATTATAACTATCGTAATAGGAGGGATAAGGTATATGATGTGGGCTTGAAAATTACTTAGGTATTAAATAAATGGAGCATCAATGAATATCAGACTAAGTTATGCTGAGTATAAGAAGGAAGTAGGAAAAGAACACGATTACATTTCTACAACTCCAAAGTAAACCATGTCTGTACTCTTCCTAGCAATACATCCTATAAATGATGAAATATTTTTATTTGTAACATATGGTACTCATCCAAAGATATTTTGAGGACTTCAGAAATATTACATTATAAAAATAAAATATTATAAAGATAGAATATTACATTATAAACATAAAAAATAAATTTGTTTTACCTTGGATTATAGTTTCAACTAAATTCAATTAGACTTATTTTTATTTAAATACTTATTTATTTTCTATTAAATTCTTAAATGTTGTTACTTTATGTGAAAAAGGGATTTCATTGTCTGACATATAATTCTATTTCATTTAACCTGTTTTTTAGGTAGATCATACAATACTAGAATTTGGAATTGAAGGGACTTTCCACTCCATCCATACTAACTTCATTGTATAGTTAAGAAATTAGAATCTCAGATAGATAAAGTAGACTGTGTAAATTTGCAAAGGTAGCATAAGACCAAATCTCCTGATGGGGTTCAGGACAAGCTACCCCAAAATATAGCACCTTGATATTTGAGAAAACAGGAGAAGCAGGAAAGTCACTCTCAACCTCCCCTCGTCCCTTCTCCCCTAAAGCAAGCCATAAAACCTAGCTGACCATCCACTGAAGTACATCATGAGACCTCCATTCCAGAGGGGCCCAGCCTCTACCTGGAGGATACCTGGAAGAAAGGAATGTCCTTATCTCTGAAGACACAGGTATGAAGAGAATGATCTGGACAAACAGGCCTTGTCAGGTCCCCTCCCCACCCCTGCTCCAGTTTATTTCCATTAGATCACACCCTTTTGTCTTCCAGTCATATTTCTCCACGAATATTTTCTTCTTCATCCAACTTAGCATAAAAATACACAGGTTTCCCTATTTCTCCAGATTCTTGTTTCTGAAGGGTCCCATGTCATGTAAAACTTATATTAAATTACTTTGTACCATGTTGTAATTATTTTGTACCACATTGTATCTTAATAAAATTAAATTAAATTAAAATTTAAAAGAAGACATTTAAGAAGGAAAAAAATTACTTTGTTTACTTTTCTCTTGTTAATCCATCTTCTGTCATAGGGGTCTCAGCCATGAATTTAGCAATCGGTCGGTCAGAATAGAAATCTTTTCTCCCCTACACTCCCAATCACTCACTACATTTCTATACTTTTCAAAGGTTCTCCAACATCATTAAAGAATTAAGTTATGTCTCTTTAGAAAATTATATTGCTTAAATGTCCTTTATGTAGAGTTTAAATTTATAAAACATACTACATTTAATAGCTTTTCAACTAGCTAAATGAAACTTGAATGGATTATAAAATTACGTAGTTAATATACGTGAAAAATGGAATAACTATAATACTATATAGACATATATTCCAATCTTTTCAACATAATTCAAAGCGATAATATAATTTGCATTTGGCAGGCACAGATATTGAAGTCCATGGCACTATGTAACTTGATCACAT
>NW_007728217.1:25352-26200 GCF_000696425.1 Galeopterus variegatus
AAGGTGGCTTAGGCTCCTGTTCTGTAAACTTAAATACCAAAAGTCCTTTGAGTTTGAGCGTTTACAGTTAATTTAGTGATCTGCTATTAATGCAGCCTCACCTACAATCATACAGAGAAGGAAACTAATTTAAGTTAAAGACATCTAAATTTAACTGTCAGTATTAGTGGCAAGAAAATAGCAAGGAATAATTAAAATATATTTACAAATTTTAAGAAAAAGGATATATAATTCCATTATCCTGAATCACACGGTCTATTTATGCAGGAATGGCCAACATATTAAACAGAACCTTTTATGGATTTAAATTCTCTTTTGTTGAATTGTTTGGACTATTTCATAATGACAGGAAATTGTAACATTTTGTGAAATTAATATCCTTGATTTCAACTTCTTCACTAAATCTTACAGCACAGGCCCATGAATATTTGTTAAAGCTGAGTTGGTATATAGAGCTCTCAGATGTCTGAACATACTTTTCAAATATCCCTTGAGTCTCTTGACTTGAGAATATTTGATTTTTTTGTGCCACCTTTTCAAAACTGATTCATCTCTTCCCTTGACATCTACGGTAGTTAATAATTCATCCTGGTCCCCATTTGAAGGAACGATGGGCTAGGTGCCCTTCTTTAGTATTTCAGAAATAACCTTTCTGGAGAATCACATTACACTTTTTCTTATGACTGAGCTCATCTACTGAATAGATGAAATGATTTTAAAGAGCAAAACCAGCTTTAGCTTTTCAATGAATGAAGTTCAACCTAGTTTAAAAATACAGTTCCATCTTACCTTAACTAACCAACTTTTCTTACCTAGTTACATAAGAAAACATATAACTTCCTTCTTTA
>NW_007728217.1:27603-32392 GCF_000696425.1 Galeopterus variegatus
ATCAAATAGTTTACTCCCATGTCTTCAGTACACTAAATTATCTCAGTTTTTTTTTTTTTTTTTCATCTTTTAAAGTTCTATAACCTAATGTGGAAGTAGAGGCAAGTAATTCATTAAATAGTTTATTTTAACATTAGAATGCAAAATATCAATTCTTACAAAATCTTACAAAATACTCATTAAACTTAGGTATTCTTTACTTTTCAAATTAAAATCTTTTAAAAAATTGAAATTGCAAACTCATGCTATTCTCATTATTAAGATAATAATCCAATTTTACTTCTATCTTTATAATGATGGTTTCTTAGAAACTGTACACTTTAAAAACAGGTTCTCCTTGTCTCTATTAAAGGCACACTGATCTTCTAATGATTGACATCATAGTCATTTTAAGGTGACAAGAATCTTGTCTGTTTTTGATTGTCAAAGTTCAGGTATGAAGGTAAATCACATGACCTATTTTTTATGCTCTCTTTCTAGTTTTCATCTTTATTTAAAAGGGCCATAATTGTAATATCTCTCAAAAGAAAATATAGAAAATGAGAAGACCTATGTAAGGAGATTGCTATAACCCCAGACTCATTGTAATACACTATTTAATCATCAATGAACTTTCCTATCTTCTCCTCTTTATGTATATGTGTAGTAAAGGTAAGAGGGACACTTTTGCTGAGAAGGATAGATATTTGGTATAGTAAGCATTTATTTAGTATTTGACTAATTACATTTAATTAATTAACATAATGTAATATCCTTAGATGTTTGGTGTCGTAAACATTTCTTTAATATGTTATCAAGTTCCATCTGTGTAATAAAGGAATTATTGGCAAATTCATGAAAATTGAAGATATCAATATATTTGCTGATAAATATACATGAATTAAAAAAAATTGGGGGAAATTGGTAGACCTAATTGAAGCACACAAGCACTACTCTGGATGTAATAAGTCATATTCATGTATAAAATCTCATTAGTTTTCACATTGTCCAAGCCCACTGTCCAAAGCTACAGGAACACACCTGTAGTAAACAAAGTTAGGTTTATTTGATTTTTAATTTGTTGCAGTGAGGTGGAGTGAAGGACTATTGGCATCTCAGAAAAAGAAAGTTGAAGAGGTGCTCATTATAGAATTTGGCATGTGTTAGATGAGTACTTCTGACTAGGGTTAGAGAAATGAAAGACAGAGTTAGAGTGGGTGCTGTATTGCTAGGGCAATTGTCGGAGTCCTGCTGATGTGGCCAGTTGTCTTGCTAGGGCTGGGGCTCACAGACCCTTTAAACCCATTGTACAGACTGGGTCACAGACCTCTCATATGCCAGGCTGGGTCATCAGCCCCCTCAGACTCAGGTCCACGAGCTACGTAATTGGGAAAGATCCCAGGAGCCGTTGGCAGACAACAGGAGCTCAGTCCTCAGCTTCCTCAGCAGCAACATACAGCAGTGGCAGTTGTGGCCTCTGGGAGGGTCCCGAGAGGCTCTGACAGCAACAGCCTCCAGCAGCAGTAGCAGCCTCCCCTGTGGCCCCCTGGGGCATCCCAGAGGCAGAGAGTATTGTGGAACATAGCCACTCGTCCTTTATACTTAAGTCCAATAACCCAGGACCCCTGGGTGCATGTCAGACAACCCAGGAACATCTGGGTGCACATGCACAATTACATTAGACAATAACCAAGGAACACCTGGGTGCACGTGCATGTTTACATCAAATGCTCGACAAGATTCTGAACATCTGAGGAGCCCTGACTACTTTCCCTACAGGTGTCTTAGAAAAAAGGAACAATTAAGAGACACCTATCTTGACAGTTTTTAATCTAGTATGTGTGTACAGATTATTCATTGCTAAATGTAGTCACTAATGTTACTTGGAAGTGGATGATATTTAGTTGTTTTGTAGTTGTGGGAGGTCTTATGCCATGGTTTCAGGGGCAAAAGGATTTTGTTTCTTCTTGTAGGTTTGAAAACGCTCGGAAAGTAGGTAGAATTTTGTGTCTGTTCACTACCAAAGAGATTGCTTTTTCGGGTCTTCTGATCATCCTTTCTTTGAACAGGGGGTGCAGGCTCCCAAAGAGTTGGTAAATGAGGACTTCATTTATTTCTGGGACTCCTGGTGATACTGAACTCTTACTCTAGGCCACATTAGGCCTTTAAAAGTGTACTAAATTTTTACTTGCTTTTTTCATACTCACTTTCTTGCTGCCACCTCTTTCTCCCACAGTTTTCTAAAGATGAAACAGTCATTCTTAGGAAGGGATTTTTACCTCTTTAGAATTTGGTTCACCTGGTTGCCTTGAAACTTCAGCTCTCCGGTGAGCTTAACAACATCTATAATTTTGGGGATTACATAGCTTTTTCTCACTGTCGGAGTATATGCTCATTGACTTTCTACATCCTTCAGCCTTTAATCTACAAGATATTATTTTCAGAAAAGCAAATGTTTTAACATCGAATATGTTAATTATCCTCATCACAATCCATTGAGGTAGCTATAATTTTCTTGTTTAAAAATGAGAAAACTGATTCTTAGGAAGGTTAAACAATTTGCCTCAGGTCAAGCCACTAACATATTATGTAGCTACAGTGCAAATCTTGCTGCGGTGTCCATGTAAATTTCATTATATTATATTAGCCCTAAATGCTCTTTCCAGATCTGCTTTGTCCTTTCATAAGCACAGCCTAGTCTTTTGCCCCCATAAATTACATTCTGCCATGCCTTTTTCTATATTGTTGTTTCTGCCACAGAATGGTATCTAAGTTATAAAGTTTAATATGTACTAAACATGAGTTATATTGTAATTCTTTTTCTTAAAGAAGTTGCCCCAAATTGGGTAAGCAGCAGGCTTCACAAAACCTTGATTCACCTCTGCCAGGGGGTGATAATTGAAAATTTAGTGTGAATGTTAAATTGATAATACTAACCCAATCAACATTATACAGCCATAGCAGAATTATAGTTAATAGCACATGCATACATGAAATAAGGGGATTGTTAGAAGGAGTAATGATAATAGATATTTTAGATACTTATTTTAGAAGAAAAGATTTTTCCATTTTAAAAGGCACACTATTTACACCTACAAAGTGGAATATCTGAAGGAGAAAACCACTTTAACATAAAAATGTCTTGAATTTTGTTCCAACTATGATAGAATTGTGTTTTAAATGATGAATCTTTTAATGCTTTTACTCAAATTTACTCAATAGAGCAGTCATGGCCTAGTTTAAAAAATGTCAAGTGTACTGCTATAGATGTTATGAGAATATTTTGTAAAGGAGGAATTGAAATAAAGTGATCCATCTTGGACCTCCCTTTCAAGTAGGTAATGCTATTATATTCCTTCTGTCTCTTTATAATAGAGATGCTTTCTCTAAATGAAAAAGGAGGAATTGAAATAAAGTGATCCATCTTGGACCTCCCTTTCAAATAGGTAATGCTATTATATTCCTTCTGTCTCTTTATAATAGAGATGCTTTCTCTAAATGAAAAATAGCATCACAGAGAAGTAAGAGGTTCTGCATCTCTGCCAGTGACTGCCTCATTCTACGTGTTTAATGATGCCTTTAGGAAAGCTTACTTACTCTGACAAGATATTTCCATCAGTATCCTTGAGTTGAGCAGAATAAAAACGAAGTGAAGATCATGCCTGCTTTACCTTTGGGTGAAGATCAAACCCTTAAGTGGTTGCTTTTTCTGTGACATTTAAAAAATATGTATTTCCATGTTATAATTTTCAGTAGATTATATATACACCTAAAAAGGTGGTAAAAATAATTCCTCGGTACCTACAGATTAAACTTAATTTATCAGTAAACAACTGTTTTATCTCAAACTAACATATTTATGATCCCCATAGGTTGCCATATTAATAGCATTAAATCAGGTGCTAAAAATACCCAAAATGTCTTAAGAGAGTGGTAAAAACATGGTGCTCTCTCTCTCTCTGTGAATTTATTGACTTAAGAGTTTTAGACAAAAAGTGTTTAAATGAGGAACTTAGTCATAAATATAGCATTAACATCATTTTCATTGTCAAGAAAATTACCTTTGTATCCTAAGTGTATTATCTTTATTATCATAATGATAATAATAATCTATACAGGATAATTCAAAACGGAATTGAACACTTCCAAAAAGGTGTCGTTTATTAGTAAGCTTATATATAAGGATCTAGGCAAAACTACCTTAAAGAGATATCAGAGTTATTTCTATAATCTAAGAAATTCTCAATATGTTCTTCATATGACACATGGCATACAACAAATGCATTTCAATTCTACACAGTCCCCTGGAAAAAATATAATATACTGTTGTTTGAAATAGAAGCCATTAAGTATCCCTTCATTTTCTTAATGTAGGGAATGAAAGGTGGTAAAGCATGCTGGTTGCATAACAACATGGGGTACAATGATTTCCAATATAACCTTCAATCGGATTCTCCACCTTTTAACATTTTAGTGTATCTGCTTTATTATTCTCTCTTTCTCTTTCATTCTTCTCTCTTCCTCCATTTTTTTTTGGGGGGGAGGAAATATTTGAGAGTAAGTTGCAGACATAATGCCTTGATATTTCTAAATTTTTCAGTATGTATATAATGAAAATAATAACACTGTCCTGAATTTCAATCATCCTATTAGGAAATTAGGATTGATTCTTTTCACAAGGAGTGACTTTGATCACTTGATTAACAGCTGTTTGCCACCTTTCTCCAATGTAAAGTTACTAAATTTCCCTTTTAAATAAATAAATACTATAAATATAAAGATATATTGTTCCTCACTAACTTTTATTCAC
>NW_007728217.1:32753-35533 GCF_000696425.1 Galeopterus variegatus
GGAGTGACTTTGATCACTTGATTAACAGCTGTTTGCCACCTTTCTCCAATGTAAAGTTACTAAATTTCCCTTTTAAATAAATAAATACTATAAATATAAAGATATATTGTTCCTCACTAACTTTTATTCACCAATTTTAGCATTAATTGATGATTATTGCTAGAATGAGTATTCCATTAATTAATTATTTCTATAAAGATAATTGGTGATTATATTATTTCTTTTATTTATTTATTTATTATGAATATTCATGAGATACAAAGCTGATTGTCCCTCCTCCTGCCAATGATGTGGGGGCCAGATTCATATTGGGGACATACCCATTACCAGAAATTACTTTTGTAGCATTTGTCCCCTTCCAATTATCCCCCAACTTTCTTCCTCCTCCCCTTCTCCTCTCAACTTCAATTTGTAGCCCTAGGAATGTTCCCTCCCTCTGTTGGATCATGGGACTACTGTGGTCTTTCTTTCCTGCCTTCCTTTCTCTCTTAGTTCCCAGAAATGAGTGAGCACATGAGGTATTTATCCCTCTGTGCTTTTCTTGTTTCACTCAACATAAGTGTCTCCAGATTTATCCGTGTTGCTGCAAATGGGAGTATTTCATTCCCTTTTACGGCAGAGTAGTATTATATACTGTGTGTATATATATATATATATATATATATATATATATGTATGTGTGTGTGTGTGTGTATATATATATATATATATGCATGAGTATATATATATGTGTGTGTGTGTGTGTGTGTGTACACACACACACACACACATACATATATCATAGTTTCCTTATCCACTCACCTATTAATGGACATTTAGGTTGGTTCCATATCTTTGCTATTGTAAACAGAGGTGCAATAAACATGGGAGTGCAGGTATCCCTTCAACGTGATGATTTCCATTCCTCTGGATATATACCCAGAAAATGGATTGCTGGATCATATGGAAGATCTATCTGTAGCTGTTTGAGAAACCTCCAAATTGTTTTCCAAAGTGGTTGTACTAATTTACATTCCCACAAACAGTGCAGTAGTGTTCCCTTCTCTCTACACCCTCGTGAGCATTTGTTATTCATTGTCTTTTTCATCATAGCCAGTCTAACTGGAGTATCTCAATGTGGTTTTAATTTGCATTTCGCTGATGACTAGTAATGTTGAGCACTTTTTCATGTATCTGTTGGCAATTTGTATGTCTTCCTTTGAAAAATGTCTATTCAGCTCCTTTGCCCATTTTTTAAATAGGTCATTTTTTTTTTTTACTGTATAATTGCTTGAGTTCTCTATGTATTCTGGATATTAGTCCCTTGTCAGATGCATAGTTGGCAAAAATTTTCTCCCACTCTATAGGTTGTCTTTGCACTCCATTGATTGTTTCTCTTGCTGTGCAGAAACTTTTTAGTTTGATATAGTCCCATTTGTTTATTTTTTCTTTTGCTGCTTGTGCTTTTGGGCTCATGTTCATAAAGACTATGCCCTGACCTAACTGCTGAAGTGTTTCACCTATATTTTCCCTTAGTAATTTTACACTTTTGGGTCCTATACCTAGGTCTTTAATCCATTTTGAGTTGATTTTCGTGTATGGTGAGAGATGCATATCTAGTTTCATTCTTCTGCATATGGATATCCAGTTTTCCCAGCACCACTTGTTGAAGAGGCAATCTTTTCCCCAATGTAGATTTTTGTTGCCTCTGTCTAATATCAGATGGCTATAAGCCTGAGGAGTGATTTCTGGGTTCTCTATTCTACTCCACTAGTCTGAATGTCTATTTTTACACCAGTACCATGCTGTTTTAGTTACAACAGCATTGTAGTATAATTTGAAGTCAGGCAGAGTTATGCCTCTGGCTTTGTTTTTTTTTGCTCAGGATTGCTTTGGCTATTTGGGGTCTTTTGTTTTTGCATATGAAAGATAAGATTGTTTTTTCCATTTCTGTGAAGAATGTCATTGGTATTTTGATGGGGATTGGGTAAGATTGTTTTTTCCTTTTCTGTGAAGAATGTCATTGGTATTTTGATGGGGATTGCATTGAATCTGCAGATCACTTTGGGTAGTGTAGACATTTTCACAATGTTAATTCTTCCAATCCAAGAGCATGGAATATCTTTCCATCTTTTTGTGTCTTCTTTAATTTCTTTCAGAAGTGGTTTGTAATTCTCATCGTAGAAGTCTTTAACCTCCTTGGCTAAATTGATCCCTAGGTATCATATTTTTTTGGTGACAATTGTAAATGGGCTTACTTTATTTATTTCTTTTTCTGTTAATTCATTATCTGAGTATATAAATGCTATGGATTTCTGGGCATTTATTTTGTATCCTGCAACATTACTGAAGCCATTAACCAGCTCCAGAAGTTTTTTGATAGAGTCTTTAGGTTTTTCTATATATAGTATCATGTCATCTGCAAATAGAGAAAGTTTGACTTCATCTTCTTCAATCTGGATTCCCTTTATTTCCTTCTCTTGCCTGCTTGCTCTAGCTAGTACCTCCAGCACTATGTTGAATAGAAGTGCTGAGAATGGACATCCTTTTCTTGTTCCTGTCCTTAAGGGGAAGGCCTTCAATTTTTCCCCATTCAGAGTAATACTGGCAGTGGGCTTGTCACAAATGGCTTTCATTGTGTTAAGATATTTTCCTTCTACACCTAATTTGTGGAGAGTCTTTATCATGAAGGAATGATGAATTTTTTCAAATGCTTTTTCAGGATCTATTGAGATAATCGTATGGTCTTTGTCCTTGAGCTTGTTGATGTGATGTATCACATTTATTGACTTTTGTATGTT
>NW_007728217.1:35717-36795 GCF_000696425.1 Galeopterus variegatus
TAGGTTCATCAAGGATATTGGCCTGTAATTTTCTTTTTTTGTTGTGTCTTTATCTAGTTTTTGTATCAGAGTTAGGTTGGCCTCATAGAATGAGTTTGGGAGAGTAGAGTCTGTTTCAATTGTTTGGAACAGTTTCATGAGAATTGGTATTAACTCCTCTTTTAAAGTTTGATAGAATTCAGCTGTAAAGCCATCCGGACCCGGGCTTTTTTTTTGTTGGAAGATTGCTAATTACCCCTTCAATCTCCTTGCTTGTTATTGTTCTGTTCAGGCTTTCAGTCTCTTCTTGGTTCAGTCTTGGTAATTTATGTGTCTCGAAACTTATCCATATCTTCCAGATTTTCAAATTTGTTGTCATACGGTTTTTTATAATAGTATCTAATGATTCTTTGTATTTCTGTGGTATCAGTTGTAATGTTTCCCTTTTCATTTCTGATTTTTGTTATTTGGGTCTTCTCTCTTTTTTTTTTTTTGTTTATTTAGCTAATGGTGTGTCTATTTTGTTTATTTCTTGAAAAACTGACTTTTAGTTTTGTTAATCTTTTGTATTTTTTGTGTGTGTCTCTATTTTATTTAGTTCTGCTCTGATCTCAATTATTTCTTTCTGTCTACTGGCTTTAGGTTTGGATTTTTGTTGTTTTTCATGTTCTTTGTGATGTAGCATTAGGTTTATTTGGAGGCTTTCCATTTTTTTGGTAAAAGCATTTACTGCAATAAATTTCCCTCTTAGTACTGCTTTTTCAGTATCCCACAAGTTTTGGTATGAGGTATCTTTATTTTCATTAGTTTCTAGAAATTTTTTGATTTCCTGTTTAATTTCTTCTTGGACCCATAGGTCATTCAGGAGCCTAGTATTTATTTTCCATGTATTTGTATATCTTCCAGTGATTTGCTTATTGTTTATCAACAGTTTTAGCCCACTGTGGTCTGAAAAGATTGTTGGAACAATTTCAATTTTTTAAAATTTGCTGAGACTAGATTTGTAACCTAATATGTGGTCTATCCTGGAGAACGCACCATGAGCTGATGAGAAGAAAGTGTATTCTTTAGCTGTTGGATGAAATGTTCTGTATATATC
>NW_007728217.1:37157-40860 GCF_000696425.1 Galeopterus variegatus
TTACCTGGAAGATCTGTGTCATACTGAGAGAGGGGTGTTCAGATCACCCACTATTAATGTATTAGGACCTATCTCCTTCTGTAGGTCTAAGACTGTTTGCTTGATACATCTGGGTGCTCCAGTATTGGCTGCATACATGTTTAAGATTGTTATGTCTTCTAGCTGGATAGTTCCTTTATCCTTATATAACTGCCTTCTTTGTCTTCTTTAATGTTTTTTGGTTTAAAGTCTATTTTGTCTGATATAAGAACAGCTACTCCTGCTCGTTTTGGTTTCCATTTGCATGGTATATCTTTTTCCATCCCTTAATTTTAGTCTATGAGTGTCTTTACAGGTGAGGTGGGTCTCTTGAAGACAGCATATACTTGGGTCTATCTTTTTAATCCAGTCAGTCTAGTCTGTGTCTTTTGAATGGGGAGTTTAGTCCGTTCACATTTAGAGTAGTTATTGAGAAGTGTCATTTAATTCTTGTCATTTAATTGTTATTTAGGTGGTTTAAATATCTTTTGATCTTTATTTCCCCTTTCATTTCTCTTCTCCTATGTGAGTTGGGGATTTAAGGTGGAATTGTTTACCTTCTTTCTCTTTCTTGCTGGCATTTTTGTTTTAACTGTGGATTTTGCTCTTTCTTGTGTATTCGTGATGATGGTCACCATTATTCAGAATCCAGATGAATGACTCCCTTGAGAATTTCTTGCAGGGCTGGTCATGTGGTGGTGAACTACCATAATTTTTGTTTGTCTGGGAAATACACTATTTCTCCCTCATTTCTGAAGGAGAGCCTTGCTTGGTAAAGAATTCTTGGTTGGTGGTTTTTTTCTTTTAGTATTTTGAACATATCATTCCACTTTCTTCTGGCCTGTAGGGTTTCAGTTGAGAAGTCTGCTGTTAGTTTGATGGGAGTTCCTGTATAAGTGACCTGACGCTTTTCTCTTGCAGGTTGTGAATTCTCTCTTTGGCTTTGAGCTTTGTGAACTTGAGTATAATATGTCTTGGGGAGGATTTTTTTGAGTTGAATCTGTTTGGGCAACTTTGAGCTTCCTGGATCTGAAGGTCTGTATCTCACCCTACACCTGGGAAGTTTTCTGTTACTATTTCCTTGAGCAGGTTTTTGATACCTTTTTCCTTCTCCTGCCCTTTAGGAATACCCACAATTCAGATGTTAGAACACTTGAGATTATCTGCTATCTCTCTTAGGTTTTCCTCATTATTTTTAATTCTTTTTTCTTTTTTTTTGTCTGTCTGAGTTATTTCAAAAAGACCATATTAAAGCTCTGAGATTCTTTCTTCTGCTTGCTCTACCCTGCTGCTCAAGCTCTCAGTCATGTTTTTTATTTCATTGAGTGAGTCTTTCATTTCTAGAAGTTCTGCTACACGTTTTTTTATGGTATTAATCTCTGTAGATTTCCTCTTTCATATTCTGGATGTTTTTTCTTGCTTCATTGTGTTCCCTAATTGCATCTTCCTTTATTTCCTCAAGTTTTCATAAGATCATTACTTGAAATTCTTTTTCTGACATGTCAAGGATTTCCTGTTCCATGGAGTCTGACTTTGGGGCATTACTGTACCCTTTTGGTGGTGTCATTTCTCCTTTATTGTTTGTATTTCTAGTGCTTTTTCACTGATTCTTGGTCGTTTGGTAGGGGGTTTGCTTCTTCTATTACACTGAGGTTGGCTGTGGAGTAGCCTTGGTTGCTCCTATAGGGGGTGAACTGTCTTACTTAACAGTAGGTGTGGTGGTGATTATGTTTAACCAATTTGGTTCCAGTTCTAGACTCTGTGGTTGTGGAATGAGCCCCTAACACATGGAATTCTGCTGGGCCAAACTAGGTGGGTTGGATCTGTAGGCTGGTGCTCCCTCTTGGGTCTGGGGCAGGGTGAGGGGCCACATGGAGCCATGTGGTTCTGCTGGCTGGCTGGTGCCAGGGGGCTCACATGCGTGGTGCTGGTTAAGGGTTGTGGAGTGGGGCCTGGAGCTCCCCCTGCCTGGGTCAAAGGCACAGGGTGGGGGGTCCACCTGGAGCCGTGTGGTTCTGCTGGCTGGCTGGCTGGCACTGGCTGGCTCACCTGCATGGTGCTGGTTTGGGGCAGCGGTGATTATATTATTTCACTGTTCCTTGCACATTTATTTGTTTACATTCCATTTTAGGGAATGGCTTTCCTTTTTTTTCTTGTTTATATTGTTGTGTATTCATGGATTCCTATTTTATTCATTGGGTTTTTAATTTATTACTAACATTATTTACTTTGGAATATTGGGTAAACCATTCTCCTTAATAGGTGCTCCAAATTTTAGCAATAGGAGCTCTATTGATATGCCTACAGTTTCCTTTTGACATGCTCCTATACTTCTTTGAGCACTTTTTCACTTTCAGGCAAAACGTGTTGTTTCAGGCTTTCTTGTACTTCCTCTGTCTGAGACCTGGAATAAGCCATTTCTCTGAGGATTCCTGGTTCACTTAAGTGGGGAATAATATTTAGGCAACAATTCTGGGCACTAGATATGCTAATTCCTAATGAGTTGTCACTGCATAGCACAATTCACAGGATAGAACTAGAAAAAATATTTTTTATAAAACATTTTATGTTCACACTGATACTACAGTAGTTCATATTTTTGTTTCCACATATAGTCTCATCATTAGCCCATTTTGCCAACACTAGGAGGCTGAGAAGAGAGTCCTCTTTATATCCAAAGGATGCAAGATGTCTACCTGATCTTTGAGAACTTGTATGAGTTTCCTGTGATGGCTGTAATAAATTGCCACAAATTAGATGTCTTAAAACAATGAAAATTTATTCTGTCATATTTCTGGAGACAAATCTGGGGACGAATCTTTCCTTGTCTCCTCCAGCTTCTAGTGGCTATTGAGATTCCTTGGCTTCCTTGTTTGGTGGCCACATTGCTTGAATCTCTGTCTCCAAATCCACACTGCCTACTTCTCTTCTGTGTGTCTCTCCTCTGTGTGCAATTATCATTGAATCCAGACTGACCTGGATTATTCAGAATGATCTCCTCATCTCAACATCCTTAATTTATGTCCATCTTAAAATACCTTTTCCCAAATAAGGTAGCATCCTTAGGGATTTGACATGGACTTAGCACCTTTGGGGTCACCATTCAACCCTCTACACCTGGCAAGTTCAAAACATTTCTAGATAAAAATATTGATTTCATACACATGTTATACATCTTTTATCAAACTTAAATTAATTGCATACTGATAATATCATTACAGTGAAGAAGTTTTAAAAAAAAATAACAGAAAATGTATGCAATGTTATATTCCCTGTTGTGCATTTTATATTCTAAGATGATTGTAAGGTTTGCCTATTTGATATATAACACCAAACGAAAGGCATCCTAAAGCTCTTGTTGACACTGAGCTAAAAATCATAGTATTTTAAATCACTAACAATTTCTTTACCTTATTTTGAAATAATATTATTTTACAAACAAAAATTAGTAATGCCAAGCTGCTTTTAAGATGGTGACGGGTCTGGAGCGGCCATGCCAGGAGACAGCGTGACCCTGAGAAGTGTGCGCTGTGATACCAGAGTACTATTTGCATTTCCAAGAGCAACAAAAAACGAATAAATCTTTCAACAACGAACCTACAACAACAAACAAACAACAACAGGTTCAAGGTTTTAGGGCCGACACAAAAGAAGACTCCTGAGAGCGCCCAAGCCCTGCTGCGGG
>NW_007728217.1:41745-42186 GCF_000696425.1 Galeopterus variegatus
TCAGCAGAGACAACACCGAAATGGAGTGGAGGGCACCGGACCGGCCCAACTCTGCGAGCTCTGTAAGTCACCCCCAGCCCAGCCCCACTTGCGGGGCGAAGCCTGACTGCTCCCCGCCCGCCTGGCTCCCGCCTACCACACCAGGCCAGGCGCCCGCAACAGAGCTGCCTCCATTTTCTTGGGTGGGGGCGGAGATGGCCGGCTTAGAGCAGGCAGGCCAGCCATCTCTGTTTGGCGTGGATCCTCACTGAGACGTGCCATTTGCTTACCTCGACGCGGGGCACCCCAGGGCCTGTGGACCAGCCTACAATCCCACTCTCCCCGTGGATCTGGTTGCGTGGGGAGCCCCCGGCCAGCGTCGGGAGGGCAGGGAAGACGAGCCCGCCCAGATCGTCTCTCCACCACACCCTGGGCATCGGCCCCAGATAAACTCCCTCTTCC
>NW_007728217.1:44114-48581 GCF_000696425.1 Galeopterus variegatus
GAGGGAGGTTTCGGTGATGGGACATAATAATCAACTACATTGTATTTTGACAAAATAAAAAAAAAAATTAGTAATGCCAAACTTTTGTATAATATATTATGCAGTGATATGATCAGTACAAGATTTATATAGAGACATTTATAGCAAAAATATCACAAACAAATATTTCATGTCTTTCACATAAATGTTTAAATAAAATTTCTTTATAAAGGGTCACCTAATTTTCACCAAGTAAAGTTCTGTCCTTATTCTCAATTGTCATTACTATTAGAAATAATTCACCACCAACATTAAATTATAATGTAATTTTGTAAACTGCCTGAGACTGGAACACATTTTGTCCATTCATTAACAGATATTTAGTCATGTTTCTAATATGTTGATGAAAATTTTGCATTTCAAAATAATTACTTTTAAAATAGGATTGGGGGTAAGAATCGGCAATGTAGCATTTGTGACTTAAACTAAATAAAATTTCTCAACTGATAATTAGGTCCTCACTTTACAGAAAAAAAAAGATTCTATAACTTTCAAAATTATTCAGAACGTGTGATGTTTAGAAAGGGATAAATAGTCAGTAGCATTGGCTTTGGCTTCTAACAGTCATCGTGAAGAAGCAAAAAACATGAAGGCAAATATACAGAGTCTTTCAGAAGTTGTTTTCTTGTTTGTTTGTTTTGTTTTATTTTTTTTATGAGGTATTAGGGCACCTCATAAAGAGGATAAAGCCAGAGAAAATGTAAAGCAGATCTGAGTAAAGCATGCACATTTCCCAAATAGAGAATCCACTGAAAATATTTGAATACTGCTTTTTTACCCCAAAGTTTTCGATAGAGATCTCCAAGTATGGAGATGTTGTTGAAGTTTATGATGCTTAAGTCTTACTTGTTTGTATAATAAGTGTAATGTAGTTATTAGGAGCATAGACTGTGGTTCAATAGTCTTAGGTTCAAATTCCATCTCCACAGCAGACTTGACGATCTACGACCTTGGGCAAGTTAATTAGCTCTTTTAATTCTATTTCTAATTTGTAAAAATGGGATTGCTGTAAACACTAACTAAAGAACTGTGTGTACCTTGCATACAATAATACCTGGTACATAAGAACCATTAAAAAATGCTAAAATACAGCTAAAGGTATTGTTACTATTATTATTGTTTTTATTGGCCCAGTATTTCACCTCTTCCAGGTCTTTGCTTAATTGCCGCTTCTCAGTGAAAACGTTATGATCTCCTTATTTATAAGTCCTTTGTCTAGCTAACTCCTTCCCTCGTCTAGTTATGATTATCCAAGGTATTCTATTTTATTGCTTAATTAATTAATTATTATATCTCCTTTTATTACCATTTAATAAATTCCTTGAGAAAGAATTTTTGTCTGCTATTGTTAATTACAACTTTCCCAATGACTACATTCTAGACACTAGAACAATGCCTGACATAGAATATAAGCATAATGAATAGTTTTGAATGAATTACTCAATATTATTAAACTGTTGTAAACTTTAGACTATAAGAAGAGTTTTAGAGCTCAAGCGAATGCTCATTATACAAATAAAATTAAATCTTAGGGCTCATCTGAGTAAGCGGGTTATCCAAAATAAAAATGCAGTTCAGTAGTAACTATAAGTAGGATAAAGCTTCTTCCTCTGGTTCCCTGAAAACTTTCGCTTACTTAGTAATCATAATTTTTGAAGTTATGGTTTGTTAAGGATCTATTACATGACTATTACTTTAATTGATACTTTATATAGTGTGGATACTTTTAATTTCTTACAGTTCTGTTAAAAGACTGGTAGCATTTTACTCATTTTTAATATAATTTTAGAGGCTCACAGTCTACGTGGTCCCTTTCTCTTTGCCTTCAATTTTTTTTCTACTAATCACCATATTGGGACAATTCTTTATTTTTCATGGCTGTCAGCCTTCATTGTTTCAAAGAGCTATCACCATTTATTCACTACTGTATCTTCTAGTATATCTTCCCTCAAATTTCCATAGCTTACAATAAATAACCTGATCTTTAAGACTGCCAAACATCTTGGACAGCAATGCCCCAGCACTGCAGGGTGTTGTTCCAGAGGTGACATTTTAACTGGGCCTTTATCAGGGCATTCAGTTATGGCCAAGTGCTTTTGAGTGTTGCTTCCTGTTTTGCTACAGCATCTTTTACTATTGAAACATTCTCCAAAATATACTCTAGTAGATGCAGAATTTAGCTTTTTATTATTACTGTAGGATGTCACATGTAAACATGAACATAATGACCATTGCATGACTATGGCTCTTTGAAAATTTAGAAAATCTTATTTCTTTATTAAAAGAATAAAGTGTTGCATAAAATTGGCCTGAGAGTTTCTAGGTTGGCCAATGAAGCTATACAAATTGTGCCATATTTTTCCGTTTGGTTTTACCTATTTTTTTAATACTCTGACAATTGCACTTCCACTCACAGATATTGGAAGAAATGGTTTTTTAAAAAATAGATAGGGAAGCATTAATTAAAGAACAAAAAAACAAAAAACAAACAAAAAAACCCTACCATTTACTGAGTAAGTACTGAAACTTTGTAGTCACTTTATATACACAATTTCTGAAAGGTAGTATCATTCCATTTCTTCATGAGAGAAGACAGATAATGCTTAGGGTATATAAGTAATTTAGAAAGGGTTTCACACGACTGACCATTCAGATTTTCTTTCACAAAAAAATCAATGTTCTCTGAAATGTGCATAGTAGAAGTGCTCATATACCAAGCATTACTGCTATCAGAACACCTTATCTCACACTCTCCCCCCCCCCGCCCCTTTACTGGATACTGGGAGAAAATAAAGGATTTATGATGGATTAGTTGTTCCACTTTTTGTGTCTACTGGCATTATGAGACGAGGAAATACTGTATCTCTAGCACAACTCAAATCAATAAACCTCTACCAAGATTTATGGAAGTTACAACATATTGAACAGTATTCCCCTCTGTTTATCTCTCTCCAATGATCATAAAAATCCACATTCAATGTGAATGTTGTGAAAGCATTATTATAGGAAGTAAGTGTAAAGAGCCTGAAGGATAATTCAGAGACATTTTCCCCTGCCATTTACCTGAAAATCAAATTTTTCTCACCCATATCTTATATTAAATTATATCCAATGTATTATGTACATAAAACAATAAGCCATTGTACCTTAGATTAACACAGAGAAATTAAGCATAACACATTTCCTCATAGACTAAAAACATATAATATTTAATTGTTCACCAAATCTTGTCCCACTAATATTGCTTATATCAATGTGTACCCATGCCAGCATCCATAAATATGTTAAACACCAAAACTGTGTAAATCTTAAAAATAGGAAAAGTATCAGCTCCGCTTCTACTAGCATTCTAACATATAAGTAAAGGCAGATGATCAGCTGTCTAATAATAATGTCCTTGGACATGGAAGTGTGGGATATTACAGAAATTCAAGGAAGGGTGTATTTCTCCGTAATACTAGGAAACAGGCCAAGGAAGACTGAATGCAAATACCTCATCCTTAATTGGGGTGAATCTATTTTAATGAAATTTTATTTTTATGTCCTTGACATGCAACAAAAAGGACTCTGAACACTGGATTATGAAGTACTCAGGGTGGCTATATCTCAGAAACAGTAAGGACTCCACCAGAGAAACAGAACCAATAGGATAGACAGATAGATAGATAGATAGATAGATAGACAGACAGACAGACAGACAGATAATAAAGACAGATTGACCTATGTGATTAGGCAGGTCTGAAATTCATAGACTGCAACCTCTCAGGCTGGAGTTGATGCTGCAGTACACGTGTGGAATCTCTTTTTCATCAGGGAAACCTCAGTTCTGCTCTTAAGACTTTTCAGCTGATTGGATCAGAGTCATCCAGATTAATCTTCCTTACATAAAGTAAATTGATAGTAGAAAATGCCACATCTACAAAATACTTCCACAGAAACATCTAGATTAGTGTTTGATTGAATAATTGAGTACTATAGCCAAGCCAAGTTGACACATAAAACTGACCATCATAGTTTTTCTTGTCAACTTGGCACCTACACACACCTCCTTAATTCATACTTAATCTCCAAAGAAAGACAATAGCAAAATTATACTTACACTGAACATGACACAACTGCCCCACACACTCATGAAACCAAAACATGCCGTAAGGGATCTCCTGTGTTCCAGACACACATTTACTTACCTCCTTTATGTGGTAGCAGTCTGATTTCCTTTTGGTAAACAGAATCAATCACCACATTCAGTAAAGTAATTGCCTTTTTACCTTTTCATTAGAGGCATGAAGTGCCCCGAGTGGCAGGGTGGTAGTTGTAACTTCCAGTTCAATCAAAACAATGTGTGTCCCCTGGTGGAAACATTTTTTGCTATGAAATTGAGACCTCTAGGCCGGCATAATGTTGTCAAAGTCGGGGAGCAAACATTTT
>NW_007728217.1:49157-53371 GCF_000696425.1 Galeopterus variegatus
ACCAGCATAAGGTTGTCAAAGTCAGGAAGCAAACATTTTAATCTTTTTTACTGGAGGTAATAGATAATGGTACTATTCTAACCCTTGATTCCTGGACTTTTGAATCCTAACTATGGGAGGAACAGCATCATGTATTACATGCTCATTTAGAACATGCATAAACTCTTGAAGGCCATTGTCCTGGCTCTGCGAGGACAATGTGTGGCATTGTAAATAATTCTTCAAAAGGCCATTTCATCATTCTATCAAACCACTTATTCAAGGATAAAAAAGACCGGTTAAGACTAGTGAATTCCATGAGGATGGGTTCATCTCCACATTATGTGTTCTGTGATGTGAGTTCCTTGATCAGAAGCTCTGCTGTGGGGAATATGGTCACAGTGGATAAGGCTTTCTTTAAGTCATGGATTGTAGTTAGCCTAAGCATTGTGTGCAGGGAAAGCAAATCCACATCCAGAGTGACAATTTTAGTAAGAACAAAACAATGACCCTTTTGCAATGGAAGTGGTCCAATGTAATCAACCTGCCAGCAGATTGATCACTCCAGGGAATGGTGCCACGCTGGGAATTCAGTGTCGGTCTCTGCTGCTGGCTGATTGAACACTCAGCAGTGGTCATAGCCATGTTGGCCTTGATGAGTAGAAGACCATGTTGCTGAGCCCTGCATAATCTTCATCCTTGCTACCACAGCCACTTATTCACGAGCCCATTGTGCAATGACATAGTAGTTGGGGAAAGAGGCTGGCTGGTATCAACAGAACAGGTCACTCCATCCACTTATTAAAATCTTCTTTTGGTAAGCATTTGTATGAGACACAAATATGTTCATGGTCATTGCTCATTCAAACAGGTTTAATCATGTAACCTTTCCTCAAACTTCTTTGTCACCAGTTTTCCAGTCATGTTCCTTCCAATTCCCTGACCATTGGCTTCAGCGCATGAATGGATATAGACTCATACTTTTGGCTACTTATCTTTCTAAGAAAAATGTACAATTAGGCTCAATATTCAAAGTTCTGCCCATTAGGAGGACTTCTTTTCATCATTTTCCTTCAGAAATATCCCAGAAAGGTGTTGAAGTGCTACCACTGTCCACTTTTGGGTGACACCAACATATCTTGCATAGCCATTTGTGAACTAGACTTAAGTTTTTCTTCCTCAGCCAACTGGTCATAGGGAGCTCTCCATGAGGTCACAGGTGTTGCTGGGAGATAGAAGTAGTGGAGTAAGATGTATTGCTGGTCTATCCAGCTGAAAGCTTACTGCTTCTGGTGATTTTTACAGTATACTTGTGCCTGCAGGGCCTCTCAAACCTGATACCATTTGACAATGAGTGCTACTGTTCAGGCCTAACTTTATGACTCACGGGTCAGATGACAGTCAGTACATGATGGGCAGTTCAGGTGACATGGTAACTTGGTGGTCCACAATTTAATGTTCCATCTCTGCTAAAGCCCAGTAGCAAGCCAAAAGCTGATTTTAGAAAGGAGAGTAGTTATCCTCAGAGCATGGTAAATCTTTACTCCAAACCCTTAAAGTTTTGGGCTGCAATTTACTATAGGAGCCAAAGGCTCCAAACAGCAACTCATTCTGCCACTGTATCCTCAGACACCATTTGACCTGTGAGATTGTATGGCCCAAGTGGCAGAGCAGCATGCCTGGCAGTCTAGATCTGTTGCAGAAACTTTTCTTGTTCTGGGTCTCATTCAAAACTAGCAGCTCTTTGGGTCACTTGGTAAATAGGATGGAGTAAATGAGAAATGTGTTGCCTCCAAAATCCAAATAGGCCCACTAAGTGTTGTGCCTCATTTTTGGTTGTAGGTGGGGCTAGATGCAACAACTTATCTTTTACTTTAAAAGGATTTCCTACTCTATTTGTTCCATACCACTGGATCCCTATCAATTTTGTTGGTATAGGATGCCTGTAGGATGTCAAATTTATTTCCTTCCATCGGACATTCAAATATCTTACCAATATGTCTAGAGTCATTACTATTTTTTGCTCACTGGTTGCAATCAGCATAACATCATTTACGTAATAAATTAGTGAGATGTCTTATGAAGTAGAATGGTGATAAAGATCCCTGCAGACTAAATAATTAGGGCTAGAGAACTGATATGTCCAAGTTAGTAAGTAAATGGGTATAATTGCTTTATCCAGCTGAAAGACGATTGCTTCTGTTGATTTTTGCTGATAGGTATCAAGATAAAACAGTTTCCAGATCAGTACATGCACACCACATATGAAGATATGTATTGATTTTCTTGAGCAGTGAAACCACATCAGGTACAGCAGCTGCAATGGGAGTCACCACCTGGTTAAATTTATGATTATCCATTGTCGTTATCCAGGATCCATCTGTTTTCCGCACATGCCATGTAGGTGAGTTGAATAGGGATTTGGTGGGAATCACAACCCCTGCATCTTTCAAGTCCTTGATGGTGATGCTCATCTCTCCAATTCCTCCTGGAATCCAGTGTTACTTGTAGTTTACTATTTTTCTAGTTAGAGAGAGTTCTTGCAGCTTCCACTAGAACATCATAATCATCTGAACTCCACATGTCAGGGGATCAACGTAGGCATTTTGTCAGTTGTTGAATATGTCTGTTCCAATTATGTAGTTCAGAACTGAGGATATAACCACAGGGTGGGTTTGGAGACTCACTGGACTCACTGAGAGATGGACTTGAGATGAAACTCCATTGAACACCTGACCTCTACAAGCCTATAATATGACTTGTGGACTATAGTGGGGTCTTGGGCCTGGATTTTGAAATATGGTCATCATTAGTGTCCAAAAAGTCATATTACTTTCCTTTTTCTAATGTACAATCACTTTAGTAAATAGCAGTAGATCCATCTGAAGAAGGCTGGGAAAGAGATTAACAGTATAAATTTTGGGGATATAGCAGAAGCCTTCCTCACAGGGACCTGGCCTTTCCTTAATTCATTGGGTTCTGGGTCTATAAAGTATCTCATGTCTGAGAATTGATTGAGTATTCATGACTCATTGCTTTAATGATTCAAGTTAGACTTCTGTTCACTCAACCTAGAATTCTTTAGCAGATCAAGTAAGAATTTAGTAGGCTGCCCATCTTCTTCTTTTCAAGGCATACCATGATTAACTTGTCAATGCCATAGGTCTCTGCAGATCAGACTATTGTAATTACTGCTTCGTTTCTGTTGTCTCTTATTTTCATGCCCACCTTGTCTTTGGTGATTAATTGCCACCATTATGTCCCTGCTACCCCAGGATCCAATTATTTCCATTGCACTTAGGAATCCCAATTCAGTGGCTGCAGTTCCTACTGTAATTTGTGACATTCAAAGAAAAGTAAACACAAAGCTTTTCAAAGATGCTTAGTGTATGAATCAGTTCAGGTTGCCATAACAAAATACCATAGTCTGGGTGGCTTAAACAAAAGAGATTTATTCTCTCACAGTTTTGGAGGCTAAAAGTCCATGATCAAGGTGCCAGCATAGCCAGGTTCTGGTGAGGGCTCTCTTCCTGGTATGTAGATGGCTGGCCACCATCTCGCTGTGTACCTCATGGCTTCTTTATGCCTGTTTGGTGCACACATGTGCATGCACGCAAGAGAGAACAAGCTCACTAGTGTCTCCTTTTATAAGGGCACTAATCCCATCATGAGAGCCCTACCCTCATGGCCTTATTAAACTCTCATTATTATTCAAAGGCCTATTTCCAAATATGATTACATTGGAGGTTAGGCCCTAACATATATATTTGGTGAGGGGCACAATTCAGTCCATGACACAGGCTCCACTCACAAATTTATATCCCAGGGTCCTGGTGAAAGTTGTGTTCTATGGACTGTCCTGGGATGGGTGATTGGGTCTTACATGATAACTCCACTCTAACATTTCAATCTCTCTAAATTTTGGATATTTCCTTTACAATATAAAAAGCAATGTTGGCAAATTAATTTATTTAGTATAGACCACTTATTGATGCATATTTCAGCCAACCAAATTAACAAACTGTTAGAGCCACTTCTAAACCGTTGAGCTAAAACAATAGACTTAGAATCTCTGCTTAGTGAATTAATATCAGTAAATTCATTCTATAGACCACTTATTGATGCATATTTCAGCCAACCAAATTAACAAACTGTTAGAGCCACTTCTAAACCCTTGAGCTAAAACAATAGACTTAGAATCTCTGCTTAGTGAATTAATATCAGTAAATTCATTC
>NW_007728217.1:53976-56105 GCF_000696425.1 Galeopterus variegatus
TTGAGCTAAAACAATAGACTTAGAATCTCTGCTTAGTGAATTAATATCAGTAAATTCATTCTGAACCAACTTTATATATTTTCTGCCAATAATTCAAACCATAGTTATCCATTCGCACTCACATTCCCCAGAGTTCTGTCTGTACAAGTTGAGGGAAAAAATGCAGTTCTTTTGGGGTGTAGCACAATTCACCTTGTACCTCACAATTTGAGGCCTGCGGGAACTTGAGCGTAGTAAGAGGTCTAGAAGAAGAGAGAGGTGATGAGAGCAAGTCCTGAGGAGAATCAGCAGTGTCCTGCAATGCAATGACATCAGGGAAGGACAGCACAGGTTCCTCAGTGAAAGCAGGCTAACCCTCCTCAGACACTGGCAGAAGGGCTGCTTCTACTGGCCAAGAAGACTCAGCAGAATTTAGGGCTTCAATGTCCTCAGAGTCATTAGTATTTTTTCGGATGTCCCTATTCCACTCATTCCTTTCAGATGCCTTGTGAGGTTGGAGGATTCAATTTGGGTGGTAATTCAACTACTCACAGAACAAGACTGGATTTATTTTGTAGAATCTCAGCCCTGCAGCTACAGGAAATAAAGATTTCCTTTACAGTAGATAGAGAAGCATTGATGTAATTCATGCAAAACTTGAGCCATGAATAAATAACCAATCTCATCCTTTTTGTCTAGCAGAATTAGGAGAAACCAGTTAATCTCATGGAACTCCTTAGCTTAAATGATTAAAATATTCTAAGGTATCAAATACATGGTCACTCAGAACTTTGCCTTTTATAAGTACTTGATAAAAAGTATCAAACGTGATGTTTGCATATTTCTATTGTCACATTACTCAATGGACTGTAAGAACCCTCTATACCACTGTAAATAGTTAATAGTGCCTTTAAATCTACTCTTATTTGAAGAACAATTCCACAAAACCTAGTACCAATTCAAAGTCCAGCTTAAATTCTGTTCCTCCAACTTCTGTATCAGTCAAGTTTCCACAGAAAAAATGGAAAAAGTAGGAAAGAGAAGGGGGGAGGTGGAAAAAGAGAGAGAAACAGAAAGATTTATGCAGGGAATTGACTTACACNTAAAGTAATTGCCTTTTTACCTTTTCATTAGAGGCATGAAGTGCCCCGAGTGGCAGGGTGGTAGTTGTAACTTCCAGTTCAATCAAAACAATGTGTGTCCCCTGGTGGAAACATTTTTTACTTTGGAATTGAGACCTCTAGACCAGCATAAGGTTGTCAAAGTCAGGAAGCAAACATTTTAATCTTTTTTACTGGAGGTAATGGATAATGGTACTATTCTAACCCTTGATTCCTGGACTCTTGAATCCTAACTATGGGAGGAACAGCATCATGTATTAGATGCTCATTTAGAACATGCATAAACTCTTGAAGGCCATTGTCCTGGCTCTGCGAGGACAATGGCTGGCATTGTAAATAATTCTTCAAAAGGCCATTTCATCATTCTATCAAATCACTTATTCAAGGATAAAAAAGACCTGATAAGACTAGTGAATTCCATGAGGATGGGTTCATCTCCACATTATGTGTTCTGTGACATAAGTTCCTTGATCAGAAGCTCTGCTGTGGGGAATATGGTCACAGTGGCTTTCTTTAAGTCATGGATTGTAGTTAGCCTAAGCATTGTGTGCAGGGAAAGCAAATCCACATCCAGAGTGACAATTTCAGTAAGAGCAAAACACTGACCCTTTTGCAATGGAAGTGGTCCAATGTAATCAACCTGCCAGCAGATTGATCACTCCAGGGAATGGTGCCACGCTGGGAATTCAGTGTCGGTCTCTGCTGCTGGCTGATTGAACACTCAGCAGTGGTCATAGCCATGTTGGCCTTGATGAGTAGAAGACCATGTTGCTGAGCCCTGCATAATCTTCATCCTTGCTACCACAGCCACTTATTCACGAGCCCATTGTGCAATGACATAGTAGTTGGGGAAAGAGGCTGGCTGGCATCAACAGAACAGGTCACTCTATCCACTTATTAAAATCTTCTTTTGGTAAGCATTTGTATGAGACACAAATATGTTCATGGCCATTGCTCATTCAAACAGGTCTAATCATGTAACCTTCCCTCAAACTTCTTTGTCACCAGTTTTCCAGTCACGTTCCTTCA
>NW_007728217.1:56777-61782 GCF_000696425.1 Galeopterus variegatus
TCAGTCAAGTTTCCACAGAAAAAATGGAAAAAGTAGGAAAGAGAAGGGGGGAGGTGGAAAAAGAGAGAGAAACAGAAAGATTTATGCAGGGAATTGACTTACACGGTTGTGGAAAACAGCTAGATAATTCCAAAATCTGTAGGGCAGGCCATTGGGAAGGGCAGGCTAAGGACTCTCTGGCAAGAGCTGACACCACGGTCCACAGGTGAGACTGCTTTGTTCTCAGAGGTACTTTGGTTCTGTTAGCAAGATTTCCAACTGATTTGATCTGGCTTGCTCAAGTTATTAGTAATAATATCCCTTCCATAAATGTCAACTGACTGTAGATGTTGGTCACATCTATAAAATACTTTCACAGCAATACCCAGATTAGTGTTTGGTTGAATAAGTACCAGAGCCTAGCCAAGATGACATATATATACTGATCATCAAAATCTCTAATAATCAGCATTAGGTACACAAGATTTTGTTTTCTCCTTTAATAGGAACAGCATTAGTTGTGACATTTTACAGTGTCATGGAGGCAGGAACAATCCATAATTTATTGGGACAGGTTCTAAGTGAAAATGTGGGACTCGATGTTAAAAAATTATTAAGAAATCCAATACAGCATCAGTGTAACATTAAACCAAACACAGAACCCTTCTAAGAGCGGGATGGTGGTGGCAGGGCCTATCTGTTCGGTCATGCTGGTGCCTCGGGGTGCATGGTTGCTGCAGGTCTCAGTCCTCTTTGGGGGGCCCCTCTCTGGTAGGCACTCACTTGCCTGGGCTGGGGATTGGGTCCCGTGGCTGTAAGTAGTTTATTTAAATGGGAGAATATTTATTTATTCCCACCAGTTTTCTAAAGTAAATTATTGAGCATAAGTTAAAATTTTAATCTTATTTTAAATGTTCTATTCTGTCTTCACCTTTTTTTATTGAGGTATAACTTAAATACAATAAATTACACTTATTTTAGGTGAGTTTAGAAAAGTGTATACTTATGCATCTATAACACAAATCAAGATATAAAATATCCACCATCCACAGAAATATTCATATGTACCTTTCCAGACAATTGCTCCTTTCCAAGAGACAATGACTTCTAATTCTTCTTCCCATAGGTTAATTTTGTCCTTTCTTGAACTTCTGTCAAGTAGAAACATACAGTATATATTTCTTTGTGCTTAAATTTTTGTCAACTTACTTTTGAAATTTATCCATGTTGCTACATGTATCAGTAGTTAGAATTTTTCTCCTCATTCTATCTGATTATAGGACTACATTACAACCTGTTTAGTACTTCAGGGTATACTTTCTTCATTACTTCTATTTTTGCTTTTACAAATAAAGCTGAAATGAAAATTTGTGTACAAATAATTTATATAGATATACTCATATATTTATACAAATATCTTTTTCACATACTTGTTTACATGCATATGCATTTATTTGTATATTTATAAATATTTTCTTTCTTGGTGTACACTTGGTAGTGAAATTATTAGGTCGTTCAATAGGTATACTTTACTTTTACAATAAATTGTCAGATACTCAAAATATTTGTATATTTATAAATATTTTCTTTCTTGGTGTACACTTGGTAGTGAAATTATTAGGTCATTCAATAGGTATACTTTACTTTTACAATAAATTGTCAGATACTCAAAATAATTTTGTCATTTTACACTTCTACGGTTAACAACTGTATTTCACTTACAGGAACTACATTTCTGATGCAAATAACATGTTCACTAAAGCTCTACTTGACATTCTGTTTCTCCAAGATCTACAATTGCTGTAGATCTGAAGAATTGCTGTTTACATAGGAGAGAGAGAATAAAAGAGAGCGATGACAGAATCATCTCATGGCTCTAAAAGCTTCTTCAAAGAATAAATATATATTAATTCTGCTTATATTAGTTTGGTCCATAATAAGTCGCATGGGCAAGACTGATGTCAATGGAATGGGGAATTAAATTCTTCGAAAGGGAAGGGAAACACATATATAGAAAAAAGAACGCACGCAAGTGCACACACATGCAATGTGAGAAAGATTAATGTGTGTGTGTGTACAGATATATGTTGGTGTATGTGTCTGTGCATGTGTACGTGTGTGCACACATGGTATGTGTGTGTGGGGTGGATATGTATGTCCTTATGGTATAAAAAAGGATATCTTTAAGAATATTTACTACTTATCTGTGAAAAGGAGAGAAATCTTTAACTTAAAGATATTTTTTCTTTATAAACATTTTTTAAAAGTGAAAACTAGGGAGAAATGGTGACAACTTTAATATTAAAAGTAGAAATATAAAAATATGAAAAGTATTCCAACATTAAACACAAACTAAAGTAAACTTTAGAGGACACATTTTATGGTTTTTTTAGTAGGAAAATATTTAATTATTTTTATAACAACTCTATTAAGGCAGAATTTACATAAAATAAACTGAACATATTCGAAGTCTACAATTCAGACATTTCCACCTTGTACTTTATCTTAAGAAGTATTCAATATTTTATTTTGAGTATGTTAGCTGTGGGTTTTGCATATATGCCTTTTACCAGGTAGGGAAAGTTCCATTTTATTTTCAATTCGATTAAAGATTTTTTTAATGATTAGGAGTTAAGTTTTGTCAAATTATTTTCTTCATCTCAGGATAATGCTATTAATGTTTTAATGACTTTTATAACACGTTCAAAACACTGAGTGATTTTCAAATAATAAACTGTTATTGCAATCCCGTGATAAATCTTACTTGTGTAAAATGTGGTACTGTTTTTATATGATGTTGGATTCTAGATAGTAGCATTTTTTGAATAATTCACATCTATTTTTATGAGGGATTTTTTCCCTAACTCTTTATTTGGATTTGATATCAGTGTGATACTGGCCTTATAAAATGAATTTGGAAGAATTCCATCTACCTGTTTTCTGAGATAATCTGTGTAGAACTGATAGTATTTCTTTTAAAGATGGCTTACAGTACAACTTCACAAACTCAAAGTGCAGAGATTTTTAAGAACAGAACCATAGGCAAAACATACATCGATGTGGGCTCACAGCAATTCATCTTATTTAGTAAAAGATTTGTTTGAAAAGGAGAAAATTATCATGCCTATCTGAAGTCATCAGAAATTTACTTAGATTGAAAACTGCTACAATGACAGAAATGGTTAAGATATGGCTTTCCACTATTTTATATTTTTCAACCTCTGAAATTAATGTTTAATGAAAGTAGGTTACATTCTTTTTATTACAATTTCATATAGCAAGTACACACATGCACTTATACAGTTTGTTGTTGTTTGAATAAGAAAGTATGTTCAGCTCAATATACTGGATAAATTATTAACATTATTTCATAATTATCTAATAGCTTTACTATAACACAAGAATTTATAATTTTACAATAGTACAATTTAATTTTGTTTCAAAAAATAACAATGATAATTGTTATAATGTTAATGCTGTATTCAAAATATACTACATTTAGATAATTTGACTTTATGATAATTTCTTCATATCTTTCTATTTTGCGACCCAGATCAACAAAGCAATAAGTCAATATTTAGTGCTTCTCTTTACAATTGGTTATATATAATTTTGAGCTAGGTAAATTAATTATAATATTTATGCTGGAAAATATTTATTTTCCTCATTTTTCTTTCCTACTGAAAATTTTTTTTTCAGCCACAGTAAAATTCATTTGAAATGTTCTGGTACCAGATATATTTCTATAATTTTATATTTATAATCATAAATGCTTAAATGCTAAAAACCTTTTGATAATGTATTTTTTCATATAAATTAAAAGTGACAATTCAAAGAAAAGTATTATTTTATACTATTTTCCATACTTCGAAAGTGTAAATTCATCCATTCCTTTATGAAAATTCTGAAATCATACTAAGTCATCTTTTGAGGCAAATATTGAAGAATCACTTTATTAAAGCAACATTTTATTTAAAAAGGCATAAATAAAAGGCTGGCAAGATAGCTCAGCTGGTTACAGTGTAGTGCTGATAACACCAAGGTCCGGAGTTTGATCCCTGTATCAGCTAGCCGCAAAAAAAAAAAAAAAAAAAAAAAAAAAAAAAAAAAAAGATAAAATAACATATATCATTAAGCCAATATTTTTCAGTTAAAAGGTAATTCTGCTATCAGAATACCTTATGTCTACTGTTTTAAAGAGCTAAAATTATATTATTTAATCTCCATAGGATAAACAACTAGTTTTTAATATTAAAATTTCAAACACTTCCCAGTCTCTGAATATTATAGTGATCAAAGAAAACTAATATCCCATCTGAGCCTCTGATGTCTCATATATGTTGTCATGACACGCATTGTTCCTTCTTACCTTTTTCCTTATCCAACACCATGGAAAGAAATAAAGAGTGAAGAAATGAATATTTCTGTAGCTTTCATGACTGTAAAAATAGGTAGTTCCCAATTTATAATAGTATTGTGCTTATAAAATTATTACTTAATTGTATGAGAAAAAATTTGTATTACTCTATAAACAAATTTTATTTAATCTCTTGGAATTTTGTTAGTTCATCAACAATATCTGCATCTTTAAATAATCTTCTTTTTCAATTTTATGACATAACAATCTCCTGGTTTTTTTCTCCCTCTTGATCTCCAATATTAGCCCAGTATTCTTTCTTTGGTATCTAAATCATGGAACTCTCTATTTTGGAATCTCTTCTGGTTCTGCACTTTTGTATTAGAAGCTCTTACATATTCATATGACTCTGTATATAACATATCTAAATGATGATGCCGGAATTGATATCTTTAATTCTAGAGCTCTTTTCTGGACACAGAATCATGTATCCAGCTGCCCATTTGGAATCCTAAATGCTATTTCCCTGCTTGAAATTCTGGGAGTCATCTTGAGTAAGATGTTCTTTCCACAGATGAATTCTCACAAGTTGAACTTCTACATATATTTTTTTTTTTTTTTGTCTTTTTTCGTGTCTGGCAATGGATTGCAACCCTCAGTGTCACGCCC
>NW_007728217.1:62104-68469 GCF_000696425.1 Galeopterus variegatus
TTTTTTTTTTTTTTGTCTTTTTTCGTGTCTGGCAACGGATTGCAACCCTCAGTGTCACGCCCGCACCGGACTGGGACCGGCAACGGGATCGCAAACCTCGGTGCTGTGCCCGCACCTCGCTCAGCCAGTGAGCGGGAACCGGTCTGTATGTGGGATCCGAACCCTCGGCGGGAGCGCCGCCACACTCCCAAGCGGCGCACTGTAGCAGTGCGCCACCGGGCCGGCCCTACATATTTTCTTAATCAATTCATTTCTCTTCATCTCCACTACCACTATTCTGATTCAAGCAACCATTATATCTGAAACTTATTCCTTCAGTTTCTACTCTCCCACTTCCACTAATGCCTCCCACTAATGCATTATAGAACCAAACTCTATACAAATTATTAACCTAAATCTGAAGTATAAAGGCATAGCATCATAAGGAGGAAAGCAGAACAGGAGGCAGGGAGAAAAGTAGAGTTCCCTACACTTTTTTGTGAGCAGAGTCACTCACGCATTCTTTTGGCCAACATTATATTTATCAGTTAGAGTGTAATCACTAGATCACTTTGTTTGCAAGAGACAACATAATTCAAGCCATTGTGACCACAGCATATATGTTTATATTAAGGGTAGAAGGCTTAAAGATCTTAAGGACAAGGATGCGTCTTCATTTCACAAAGGAACTAGAAAAACATTTGTGTTATTTATCTACAGCCTCTGCTTTTGTGTGTGCATGTGTGTGTGTATGTGTCCATGTCATTTATGCTCTCTCTGAGGATTATATTTCTCTTCTTCTTAGTCATACTGGGGGAGCAATAAACTTCACAAAATAATCTATGAAGACATGTTTCCACAACTCTTTTCATGCATTTCCTCAGGCCCACTACTGGGAAATTTGATTTATGTTTACCCTAATACAACAAAATGTGCCATATTCCTTATCTACCTTCAAATTAAACCCTCTATTCCCTAAAGTAATTTGTCTCAGATAGTTTTTAGGAAGATAACTGATATGCTAAATAATAGCATCCAGATAAAGTATAATGCTTTCACGTCATAGAAGTTGATGTTTAATAGGTAAGTGGAATGTAAATAGATGTTTTTATACTACAAAGTAGGGGTTTTAATAATTTAGCTTGAGCGGGAAAATTTTACTTCACTTGAAGCTTCTAAAAAATAGTTCAAGTTTTTAGATTGAATCATTTGAAGTATAGACTCCTAAACAATATATTCTGGAGGATTATATTAATTTCTGAGTAATATGCTCTGAGAGGAAATTACATACCATTGGATGTCTACTAGCATGTACTTGATGAAAAGATTTGGCATCGTGTGATAAACAATATAATTGCAGATATTGAAGATATTTAGGCTTGATACAGTGTGAATATTTTTTCTTTATTTTTGTTTTTTTCTGTAACAGATATTTTTACATATTTAGAGGTGCTAAGGAAGAATAATTTGAATCTTGTCTCGTTTGAGAGGTAGATCATTAGAGCCACCAAAACACTGTTTAAAGAACATTCACTTTTCTATATGGGTAGTAATTTAAATATCACATAGGAGCTTAAAAATCTGTTTGCTTTAAATGTCAAAGAATAAACTGAAATCACAGAGAACTGCAAATATCTCTCTGACCTTACTTGAAAAGGAATCAGAATACTCATTTATTTAACACTCATTAGAAAGACTCTCTTTTCTTCTTGTACTTTCTAGAGCAAACCTAATTGTTCCTGCTGCCTTGACATTTTTACTACTTTGTATGCCTCATCAGTTTAAAACATTTACTTCTGTGACTGCTGAACCATTGAGCAAATTGGTTCTTAAGATCAATATTCTCTCTCCAGAAAAGAAGTCATACACAGGTGTCTGGCAATATTTATTCAGTGAAAGTAGTTCATTTTCTACTGTTGATACTTTGCAAAGTGACACTCCATTTTACGTCTTTAATCATTTAAACCAATTCCTAAGAAAACTACAACTTGAAAAAAAGAAAAAAAAAAGTCATACACAGGTGTCTGGCAATATTTATTCAGTGAAAGTAGTTCATTTTCTACTGTTGATAGTTTGCAAAGTGACACTCCATTTTACGTCTTTAATCATTTAAACCAATTCCTAAGAAAACTACAACTTGAAAAAAAGAAAAAAAAATAGCTCAATATACTATCAAATAAAAATGGCCAATCAGTCAACACAGACACTCTCTCTTCATAGCAATCAGCAATAGCTGTATCCCAATTAAGGCTATGATTTTGCAGGTGCTCACAGAAAACCATGTCAAAATAAATCTACTTATTTAAAATGTTTTGAAGCTTTATAAAGTCTTTATAGATAAGTTCAGGCAAAAAAAAATATTGGTTGGGATTTTCAGACAACTTATTTATGAATGTCAAGATTCTTGGGTAAAAGAAGGAAAGAAGATCAAAACAAGAAAAAGTCTTTTGAAAAATATCACTCTCTTATTATTTGTAAAGACAGGCAGGAAAAGAGAGTTTGAACAGCATCACTTATAATTGGTGAAAACAGATGTTACCTTATTCAATATATTTCTCACCTGCTTATAGGAAAGTGTTTATTTGTAATTATCTGGTTCAATCTATGTGAATGTGTCATAACATGTACACTTAAGATCATTCCTCTCGAATCATTTTAAATCAATTTTAATAAATATTATTTACATATAAACTCTAAAGCAGTCATTTTACTTTGCATAAAAAATGGCAAGGTAATGTTATAAATTCAAATTCTCTCATAGTACTTCTAGAGATTCTTATCTTTGTAGATCTAGAATTAATTTGACCTAGGAATTTATATTTTTATCAAAGCACACCCAGTCATTATAATATGGATAGCCCACTTAGACAGCATCTTGAGAAAACCTGCTCTAAATCTGTGCAACTAAAAATAGTCAGAGCTTTAAAATTTCCTTTCAGATATTTATATTTTGAAAAGACTGATTTCCAAACAAACATACTCATTTGCCTACACACTCCAAGTAGTTTCTGTGAATGGATAGCTTTTTCTCTCTCTAAGTCTACTCATCTGTATTAATAATATATATGTCTTGTTTTTTTATTACACAGACTTATCTGTGGCACTAGGAACTTGTAAAGTTTAATTATTTACATTTGCATGATGTTTTGAAGGTTAGATATTTTACTTTCATCTGGTATCGTTTTCATTTAGTCTAGAAAAAAATCCTTTTGGCATTATTTTTGACGTAGTTATCCCTACAATGATTTTCTCAGTATTTATCTTTTACCATTGTCTTTTCTTTATCCTTTATCTTTGAAAGATATTTTCTCTGCATATATAATTTTATATGGTGCTTATTTTTCTTCCACATTTTAAATATCTTCACTTATGGTTTTCTGCATTAGATCTGCTTAAATGTCAGCTCTAAGTTTTATTATCTTCCTCTAAAGGGATGGTATCTCTTCTTCTGGCTGGTTTTAAAATTGTCTTTGTCTTTAGTTTTCAGCAATTTTATTGTGATTTCTAAGATTTTTTTCCTGTCCATTTTACAATTCGGAAAGCTTCTTGAATCCATAGCTTAATGTTTATTGTTTTAATTTTTAAAGTTCTTGGTCATATTTCCTTTAATTATTCTTCCTCCATATGCTCTTTCTTCTTTCCATTTGGGTCTACAGTTGTATTTGAGGGTACTTTGAAAAGATCATGAAAAGATTTGTATTACATTTTACTTCTATTTTTCTACAAACTTTTTGATGTACCCTTATATTTAGTGGTACACTCTTCACAAGGCATAAGTTCAAAGATCCCCAGAGAATGCCTGAAACCATGGAGAGTAGCCAGCCCAATGTATATGCTATGTTTTTTCCTATACATACATACCTATGATAAAGTTTAATTTATAAGTCGGCACAGTAAGAGATTAACAACAATAACTAGTAATAAAATGGAACAATTATAACAATATCATGTAATAAAAGTTATGTGAATATGGGCTCTCTCTCTCTCAAAATACCTTACTGTCTTTTACTGTAGGTAACTGAAACCATGGAAAGCAAAACCACAGACAAGGGAGAGCTACTGTACATGTTAAATCATTTCATCATGTTCTATACAATACTAGCATTTTTTCCTTCCCTTTTCTAAACTTTGCCACTTCAATCTGGTTATTTTATAGTGGCATATATTCCAGTTTACTAATTTTCAATTTTGCAATTTATAATTTGCTTTTAAACATATTTATTAATTAATTGCTGCTGTTAAGAATGTTTTAATGCAAGAATATGCCTTTTATTCCTTATGGATTTCATATTTCTTGCGGTTTTCCATCTTTTAATATATTTTATTTAAATTTAAATTTAAATGAATATAATTATTTAAATATTAATTATAGCTAATGTTCTTATCTGATAATTTCAAAAATTTTACCATCTACGAGTATGTTTCCTTTGTCCGTTTTAGATTTTGGATTTCAATCACTGATATTTGTTTTTCTTGTGCCTTGTAATTTTTATTATATGCCAAATATTGTGTTTTACAAAATTTATTCTCTGGGATGATACTATCTTCTTTCAGGGAAGTTGAAATTTTCTGCTAACAGGTAAATAGAGTATAGGCAGATCATCTTGATTCATTTGAGAATGATTTATATTTAATTTACTCTTTTTCTAAGTGAATCCTTTCAACAGTCTCAAATGAAAGTCTGGAGTACCTGTTATAGTCCCTTTACCTTTGTGACCCTGACTCTAATTTTTGTATTCATCTCCTGTATGAGTCCTAACACTTATCTTCAGTATATTTTTAGCCTCTTAACAACTATTCTCTAATTTGTTTCTGGGAGTCTTGGCTCACACATGGAGCTGAGGAGTCAGCAATATCTTTAGAGGTAATTACATGCAGAATAGCTCACTTTGTGTCTCCCTTTTCTCCTGTATTTCAGAAAATGTCTTTCGATTTTCATTAAGTCTTCACCAGGTTTTTTCCAACTCTTCTTCCAAACTGGAACTACAATTGTGTGTGTGTCTCTGTGCGTGTGTGTTTTCCTTCTCTAATAGGGANTACTCTTTTTCTAAGTGAATCCTTTCAACAGTCTCAAATGAAAGTCTGGAGTACCTGTTATGGTCCCTTTTTACCTTTGTGACCCTGACTCTAATTTTTGTATTCATCTCCTGTATGAGTCCTAACACTTATCTTCAGTATATTTTTAGCCTCTTAACAACTATTCTCTAATTTGTTTCTGGGAGTCTTTGCTCACACATGGAGCTGAGGAGTCAGCAATATCTTTAGAGGTAATTACATGCAGAATAGCTCACTTTGTGTCTCCCTTTTCTCGTGTATTTCAGAAAATGTCTTTCGATTTTCATTAAGTCTTCACCAGGTTTTTTCCAACTCTTCTTCCCAACTGGAACTACAATTGTGTGTGTGTCTCTGTGCGTGTGTGTTTTCCTTCTCTAATAGGGAAATTCTAGTTTATTTATTCCAATAAATGAATGAATGAATGAATGAATGAATGAATAAATAAATAAATAAATATTTTAATAAAATGAAAATTTATTCCAATATATGAACTATGCATTTTCAGTGGCTTAACAATATATGTGTTTATTTTACAATTATGTAACATAGTACATGTCTTCCTGGTTAATGTGAAATTTTCCTTTACAGTATCTGTTCAGAAATTTTGGCTTTTCAGTCTTGTGGCTCTAGCATTACAGAGCCTAGGACTCCTCTACTTTTATGAAGTTTTATTTTATAAAAACTTGGCCTAGGTGAGAAAAATATTACTTTAATATTTATTTTATTGGCAAGAACTGTAGCTACATGTAGCAACAAGAAGATTGGAAATTGCTGCCTCTGATTTTTCAGCTGACTTACAGAGACTGCTCCACATTATGAAATGGAAAGCATAGTTTCTATTTTGTTTTCTCAAATTTTTATTTTTATTTTACATTTCTAACCACCATAAAAAAAAACGATCTGATTTGAATCAGGCAGTGACCACACAACACATTTGTGAATATAATTTATAGATAATTTCAGCATAGAAATATATGGAAAGATAAAAATCCTAGGTTGTTGAATTGAAATTACATTGCAGTATTGGTGCTGTGGAATCTTACTACATGAATTAATTTTCAAAAAAACAAAGTAGAATGAGTAAAAATTTTTAAAAGTTAATGGCAGAAAAATATTATGAAATAGTCATATTTTAATAAAATTCTACATGTACACACCCAAAAGGAATTAAAAAACGTTGAGATTTCTCCACTGTCTTCTCTACATTGAAATGTTAAATTAAAAATTCAATGTAAAGACATGTTTTTATTTTATTTTAAAAACCGATTCAATAAAATCTCTGCAGGATTTATAATTAAACTAATTTTTTTGGCATATATTTGACACATGTT
>NW_007728217.1:68802-69587 GCF_000696425.1 Galeopterus variegatus
TTTCAACATGTGATAGACATAATGATGATGTCTCTGTATGCTTTTATTTATTATTTAAAAGGAATTTTAAATAAGTAGTTGTAATTTTGGTATCAACAAATAAGAATGTCATATGATTTTTTTTTTAAATAAAATACAGTCAAGATTACTATCCTGCTAGGAAAAAAAAAATATTTGCTTTTACAGAGAAAACATTTATGTTTACAAAATGTCTATTTTGGAAATGATTCTGTGTCTTTAGTGGATTTCCTCTTAATATTTAAATATCTTTTATGACCCTTAATGTAAACCTTTACCCTAGAGAATTCAGGATGGATGACAACTCTGATTAATAAACTATTGGCTATCAGAGCATTATTATTATTGAAACATAACCAATACAACTCGAAATTTGGCAGTTATCCAACAATCAATATAAAGCACTTCTGGCAAAGCTTAGTATTTGGGGGGCTTTATCATAAACTTTCTATTTTCTTCAATAAATTTTTTTGAACTGTAAAAGCTAAATAGAGGAGCAAGTAACACAACATATTATTTTAACAACACTTACTGAGAGGTAAATACCTTCTCTCTCTTTGCTAGTGTCTTTGTGAAAGATCAAATGTAGATATGTGTATTTTTATGGCAAAATCATTAGTATGTTATTGATTTCAAAAGGAAAGAATATCAATAGGAATGTCAAAAACAGGAAATAACATGATTCAGTGTCAAGAAATACCAACCACTGGGTTGGAAGTATTTATGGACTTCAAGGGAAAAAAATAATCAGAGCTGAATCACACAAA
>NW_007728217.1:69975-82405 GCF_000696425.1 Galeopterus variegatus
CTGGGTTGGAAGTATTTATGGACTTCAAGGGAAAAAAATAATCAGAGCTGAATCACACAAACAGGTAGATTTTTAAAGTGGAAATTGAGCCAAATATTTGCTCCAGAGAATATGGACTTTTTTAGACACTGAGATCTTACAGATTTCCAAAGTTTTTCTGGTCGTTTGTTTGTTTTAAATATTTTGGCCTCAGTGACAGGATTATAACTAATCTGTTTTGTGATTTTTCTAAAATTTAATTTTTAAATCACGTTCTATTGTCTGCCTTTTTTCTGAAATAAATTAATTTAAAAACATCAGTCAATTTAAAATAACATTCTGAATTTGATCACTATTATTACAAGGAAAAGATTATTTTTCAATCTCAAACATTTTGGATTCATCTGATAATTAATTTTTAAATTCTCTGTTTATTATCAATGGCTTTTCTGCTTTCTTTAAATATATTTACAAAGTTTTTGTAATTGGTATGAATGATTATGATAAAAATATTGATGACAATGAAGATGATGATAATAAAAATGACAAAGTTGAAACTTTTACAATTTGCCAGGTACTCTCAGGATACAGTTAAATAACTCATTAAAAATTTTTAGCACCTTGCTTGACATAGTAAGCATTCAATATGTTCTGTTATTGCTCTTAGAACATTATGTCACTTTTTCATTATTTTAATATCACTTCTTTTTTTGCTCAAAATAATTTGGTGAAAAAAGGATATAATGTTAAGTGACTTTTTAAATTTACTTAATTAAGGTAAAGAATATATATCATTCAAAAATTATATTTCTTTCCTATAATAAACACTATCCATTGCTATGGATAATTCTTTTCTGTTTATTTTTTCTATTAAGGCCAATCTTTGAATCTTCTCTTCAAAATAACCAGCAATGTGACCTTAAGAAACTCATTTTGATTTTCTGTCTCTGCATCTGTGTCTTTACCACATTTACTATTTAAGCAACAATACAATAGAAATTTATTTTTCTACGTAAGTTTTTTTATTACCATAATTTTGGTTTATTGCCTAATAAAAGATATTTTAAATTAAAATTAATTTTTTAAAGTACATGAAAATATGCAATATTTATTGGTATATTTCTAAATTTCTTTCCGAAAGAATCACATTAACATTCTGCTCCACTTACAATGTATAAAAGCATTTATTTCATTGAATTTTAGTGGAATTTAGTATTTTTGTTACCACTAATATTTCTTCCTTGTTGGCCATAACGAAAAAAATAAAATCTATTTTTTATGTTTATTTGATTACTGGGGAAGTTTAAAATATTCTCATGAAGTTTTGGTATTTTTATCTTTCTTTTTATTGAAATTATCTTTATAGGATGTATTCATTTTTAATGAATATACTCCCCCACCAGTACACCACTATGAGTTTATTCATCCAACCGATATTAAGTAGCATCTACTGTATGTTCAAAACACTATTCTAGGAGTTGTAAATAAAGCAGTGAAAAAAATATAGATGAAAATGTCCAGATGGAACTTATAAATAACAAATAAACTAAGTACAGTCTTATGTTAGATGTTAATAAGAACTAGGGAATATAAAGTTAATTTAATTAAGAAAAGCCTGTCTCAGAAGGCGATTTTAAAGGATTGAGCCATACATGTATCTAGGGAAAGAAAGTTCTATACAGAGTGGAGAGCATGTGGAAAGAATCTTAGAACAGTTTTACTTAGTGTAACATATGAGAAGCAAAAATTCTAATGGATTGGAGTAACATGAATGAAGTGTAAGGTGGTAGGGAATGAGACCAGAGATGTAATGTACGACCAGATGTTATAGTTTCTATGTGTAGGTGGGATAGATGCCCTTCCCAAAATGTGGTTGAGATGCTGAACTAATGATGACACGGACATGCTGAGCAGGTGTGAATTCATTACTCTCACAATACAGTTTTCTGGGAAAAGCAAGGCATACCCCCCAAGTGGGTCTGAAAATGGTTTGAGGGAGCAGGAAAGGGCAAGTGGCTTGGGTTTTACAGTGATTAGGGGGTGGGGCTGGGGCAAGTGTTCCTGTGCATGAAGTTGGGCCTTGTTTGGTTGAACTTCTTTCCTGGGCCAGAGAGAGAGCATGTGGCTTTCTTATGGGCTTGCCCAGATGTGAAACAAGTAGGTTAGAATAAGGGGTATAGATTGAAATGTATCAGCACTCCAACATCAAAAATGAAGTCAAACTATTTATTCCATCAGACCATATTGGTTTTCACTCAGAAGAGAAAACTTTTAAAAGAACTGAGCAAACAGAACCATGATCTAATCTCATTTAGTTCACCTGTAACACTGTGAGTGCTGTGTTAAGTACTGAAAGGGAGGGAGTAGAGGAACATGCAGGGAAGCCAGATGCAAGCTCTGGCTGTTATTTAGTGAAACATGGCAGTGGCTCACAGCAAGAACGTGGTAGTGGGGTTAGTGGGAAAGGATTGAGTTAAGAATATATTTTAAAAATAGGAATAGCAGGATTTGTTGATGAAATGGATATGCTATTAGATATGAAATAAAAAAGGTTGTATCTAAAAACTTGGGAAGATGAGATTAATGTCAAGTGGTAGAGGGGAGTCTCTAATAGAAACAGATTTGAGGGAAGGTAAGTAAAAAGCTCCATATACCACCAGAGGTAAGAGGTAGCATACATAAAACTCGAAGTTAGGGCAAAAGTGGGCTAGTGATATACACCTGAAAGATACCAGTGCAGAGATGGCATTCAAAGACATGGAATTGGATGAAAATCTACATAAATGACTGGAAATAGGGGGATAAAAGTCAGTACAAGGTCTCATCCTTGGGACACTCCAAAGTTCAGAGGTCAGGAAGATACTGATGAATTAGTAAACTGAGAAGAAACCAGTTGGGAGTAAAGGAAGAGCATTTCATTTCTAGGATGTCAAGAAATGAAAGTGTGTCATGGAAGGAATAATTAACTGTGATTGTACTGTTATCAGGTCAAGTCACAGTAGGACAGAGAATTGACCACTGCGATTTAGTCAGGAGGCGGTCATCGATGACCTTGACGAGAATGGTTTCAGTGGAGTGATGAGAGTGAACTTTGCCTGTTTTGAAGAAAAGACTCATTCTAGTGGGAAGGAAAGATAAAATCATAGGGCTACAGAAAGTCAAGAATATAAGAAAACTTCTTTCTATGGCTGCCTTTTTTCGAAGTAGTTATATTTAGAATTTGAGCACTTATTACAGTTATAAAAATAGTTTATAAATGAAAAATATATGAGTAATAGGATTCTTCTAATAACACATTTGTGTGTATAAAGAAGGGCAATTATCAGGGTTAATACATTCCAGAAGATTATCATTAAAATTTTGTCATCATGTGTATAATTTAATAGTACTAATCTATTACCTAAGGTGTGATAAACAAATACGTCTGCTTTATTCATGTTGACAATTTTCTGTATTACTTTACCAATTTTACCTAAATTAAGGGGCATTTTTGTTCCAACCAAAAGAGTCCATTGGAGTCAATATTTTTTAAAAAATAAGAAAAAATAAGTAAAGGGGAAAAAAGGAACTCTGCTATGTTTACTTTGGATATAGCATCCTCTTTAATACATTTTAATTGCAGTATTAATTTTGAGCTTACTTGAATAATATGATAAAACTTGTCATATAGAAACTATGAACTGTTTAAATATTCTTTGGATTCAGAAGCAAGCGCAAGAATAATGTTAGAGTACTAAATTTAACATTGGAGAAGAGTTACAGTGCTTTAACACAGATTATTATACTTAGATGTCTGAGGAATTTCCAATATCATAACTATCCATATCTTTTGCAAAATTACTAACTGCCTATAGATATACTTATTTTACCAATCAACTGGTTTACACACTTGAAAATATAAGTATTATTTCTGTCCATATTGAACTTTAATAAAATTAAGTAAAAATGTATACACACATATAAATAAATCTTCTGTTATGATTTTCAATTTTTAAAGGCCATATACAATCACTGTTCTTTTCCAAATGTCGTCTTTTAATTGAGATCTAAAACAATTTCAAAATTTTCCTTCTCTTGGACATAAAATCTTTCAAGGAGTTTTAAGGTGTTACTCGTTTTCACATCTTTTAACTGACCAATATATACTTTTATTTACAAAAAAGTTTACTTTGAGTATATTAATTTTTTTAAAATTTCCAGACTAGTAGAGTATGTTTACTTTTATTATTTTACTATTCTTTCAAGCTAAATAAGTAGATTCTAAAATATCAAAAAATATCTGCACTTCTCCTCAAGAGAAAAAAACTTAGTAAATAAATTTCATCCTCAATCAGGTAACTGTACTGTAAGAATTCAAATATATTGGTAGCTGAATTCATAATATGAACAGAAGGAACTATGAAATAAAGGATTGCACTGAGAATTTGGCTCTTTAATTGATATATTTTTAAGATTTATAAAACAGACGCTACTAGATTGACTGAGGTGAATAAATGAAATTAGTGCATGCCATAAATAGGAAAAGCCAATAAAATTAAAGTCAATGTGGAAAAATGCTGGATTCTAAATCATCATAGGGAAACTTCCATTTTAATAGTTTAGTTAATGTGTAAATTGAACAGGAAATTATATGTGATAAATATTTTTAAAGCCCTTCTGCTATAAAAATATATATTATCTCATCATTGTATCTCTGACTACAGGCATTTCAACACGATATTTAATTTCAAAATCATCTGGAAATATATTTGACCCTAAATACCTTCCCTATTAGGAGGATTTGTGAATTCTTTTTTGTGTTAGAGAAGGGTTTTTGTTAAGTTTGGGCGGGTAACACACACAATTTTTAAATAAATTGAATATGATCTTAGTAAAAATTTGAGCAGCTGGGAAAACATCCAGAATGGGTCAGAGTTTCTAAGGTTTAATGTGTGACAAGAAAGAGTAATTTTAGATGATAATTACTAAAATTAGACAGATATAGTTTCTGAAATAGAAACATATGGACACTAGACTCAGGACAGTGTGTTAATTAAGAAGAACACAGAAAGAGAGGAAAGATCAAGTTAAAAATAAATTGTCCCACTTCACAATTTTGCCTGTGCACAAAAGTGTACTAAATTCTTGCAATATATAACTATATTTTCATAAAAAGCATTGATGAGGATGTCAGTGTCTATTTTTGGAACTTTCCAGTTTTGATCAAGACTCTGGATTTAGGGGCCGGCCCGGTGGCGCACTGCGCTAGTGCACCGCTTGGGAAGCGCGGAGGCGCTCCCACCGAGGGTTCGGATCCCACATACAGACCGGTTCCCGCTCACTGGCTGAGCGAGGCGCGGGGGGCAACACCGAGGGTTGCGATCCCGTTGCCAGTCCCGGTCCGGTACGGGGGCGACACTGAGGGTTGCGATCCGTTGCCGGACATGGAAAAAGACAAAAAAAAGACTCTGGATTTAGAAATACTTTTAAATTGTCAAAATGATAATACCATTCTATTTTAAATAGCACACCATAAATTCTGAGGTTATAACAGTGATTATATAAAAATTAAGGATTTATGTTTTTTAATGAGAACATGTATAAATGACTAAATGAAAACACATTTCAGAAGATCTGTATACAGGGAAGGTATCAATAATATGAATTGAATAATATGAATATGTATTGAAAAATCAAATGTTCAAATTAGGAGTGAGGAAGGGTAACTTCCATTTTACTGAAGACTGTGTTAGGTAATTTATATTGTAGTACTTTATTTCACATGTACAAATACACTTCAAAGAATTCGTGGAAAAATGTAGTTAAAAAATAATACAAGTCTTTCCATGAACTTTTTGAAGATGTCTGGTATTATTGAATGCCAGGAAGAATCAAATTATTCATTTAAATCTCTATCACTTAGGAAAAGAAATGGAAAAAAAGTTGTATCTTGTTGCTTTGAAAAACTGATTGCCAGGAAGAATCAAATTATTCATTTAAATCTCTATCACTTAGGAAAAGAAATGGAAAAAAGTTGTATCTTGTTGCTTTGAAAAACTGATATATATATATAACTATGTAAAATTTTGCTAAGGTTTTTAATATGTATGTAATGTTTCACTTAACCATAGATATAATAGTGAGTGTAAATAGCCTTTATTTTTATCACTTTCTAGGTCAATTTGTCTATTAGTGATTTACAAAATTTTTGTAAAACTAGAATATTAGAATTGAAAAGGCATAGATAGCTTTTATAATGATGTATTCTTGCAGAATTTTAATACTAATTATGGCATCTAAAACTTATTAAAGAAAATTCCATTAATAGAAGAGGAAGGATAGCAGAAACTTCAGTAAAGCTTATTTTATAATCTATTTAATATTTTAATGCATGTGTCCTGAACATGGAAAAGTACCTAAAACAACGTTTTTTAAAAAATACATTTTACCATGAAATTCTCTCATAGGTTTCCTGGGAACTTATTAATTCTTTTAGTCCTTCCCCAGATCTGAACTTCTTTTATGCACTATTTTTATATGAGAATTACTTTCTATATACTCTTATCACAGCTTTGAGATTTTCAATTCCAGCGAGATAGACAATAAAGAAAATGTTTCCTTCATTCTACATTTTGTTACTGTGGGGATTGGAACTAGCTAAAGAAAAAGATTTAAAATGGAAACCTGAATATGACTAGAAATTTCTTTAATGAAGCCCTGGAAAGACAAAGGAATTTGGGAAAAATTTATATTGAATTTTGGAATTGCACTCCTGAATTTTTTTATTTCGATAGCTGCAATAAATGTGGATAAGAGGTTGGTATTGGGTATAGTCATATTCTGAAGTATTTTTACAAAAGTTATTATTAAAAATGTCATTTCCGTAGAAACAAGTGGTTTGTTAAAACATTTACATTCATAAGTGAGGATTTTCCTCAGGTTGATTAAAAACATTCTTCCACAATACTCTGTGGACTATATGAATATATAAATACAGCACTGTGATGTATATATGAAGCCCTTCAATATTGTTCAGTGCACAATATGCACAAACATGTGGCTCTAAATATAGAACATTTATATGAGAGGAAAAATAAATTCATAAGAAAGCAAAATGTATTTACAAACTTATGTTTAAAAATACATTTGCTGGGCCGGCCTGGTGGCGCACTGCTACAGTGCGCCGCTTGGGAGTGCAGCAGCACTCCCGCCGAGGGTTCGGATCCCACATATGGACCTGCCGCTCACTGGCTGAGTGAGGTGTGGGCACAGCACTGAGGGTTGCGATCCCGTTGCCGGTCACGAAAAAAGACAAAAAAGGAAAAAAAAAATACATTTGCTAATTATGAGGAAACATCAGACAAACCAAAATAAAGGGACGTTCTACAGAAGACCTAACCAGTTCTCTTCAAAAATGACAGAGTCATGGTGAACAAGGAAAGACTGAAAAAGGTCACAGATTAGAGAAGATCTAGAGGATGTGATTAAATACAGCATTATTCAGTGGATTGTGTTCTGGAACAGAAAAAGAACATTAGTTGGAAAAACTGCAGTAGTCAAATCCAAGTCTGTAGTTTAGTTTGTATTGCAGAAAAGTTATTTGTCTGATAAATATACCATAGTTATGTAAGATTTTAAGATTAGGGGAATCTGATTAGGGGAACACTGATTCTCAATATTATCTACACAACTTTTCTGAAAATCTAAAATTATTTGGAAAACAATAAACAATGTTTGTGACATGATTGTTTGCATTTTGCTTTACTACCTAATCCTTTACTTACAGTATGTGAAACGGCAGGTTACAAAGCCCCATTCCAAAATGTGCCTAATGATCTGCAAAAACACAGATTAATCTCTTTTAACAAGCTGTGCAACTCTGTGTAACAGCTGTAGGCTAGGATGATCTTGCGATAATCTACTATTTACTGACAGACAAAATACGTCTTTGAGAAAATGGCGATTATTTCCTTTATTTCTTTCATAGATGAAGTCGAAGATCCTTAAAGCAGAAGCCTATCTGAAGAAGCTGTATTTGAACTCAGTTTAAAGAAAGTAGACAAATATGATTCTAGAAAGCAAATGTTTGCTATTAGGAGACAATTAGTTTTTCTAACCTTTTTCTTGTGGCATTTGATATTGCAAATAGATCGGGGCAGTATGTATGCATATGTCATACAGTTAAAAAAAAGATGCACATCTTAGCTTAACATGGCTCATTCTAGAAAGACACTTTTAAACAGAGTTGCAAAGGACTCTGTAAGCAAAATACTTACAGTGAAGATAGAAGGAATATGGACTCAGTGGATGATAGAAAAAGCACAGAACAAACAAAATAAAATCAAAACAAAAATCTGCTGAACAAAGTAAAGACAAAGAAAAGTTAAAGCAATCCTAGGAATAGCAAGTTTTTTAGAACATGAGAGACTAGTAAATGTAGGTTATAGAGATTAAGCAGAAACTTAAACACAAAAAATAATACAGTTGGATTAAACACGAACTATTATGGCTCCTGATAGTCCAGTTATTCCCACAAGTCCACATGCTGGTGGTGTTGACGCATGTGTGTGGACGTGGTAGAGAACTGAGATGTTACCACAGGACTGTACTTAAAGGTATGGTTAAATAATTTTCATGACCAATGCTTTGAGTTGAGAAGTACCCAGATTGTTGACAAGGTAAAAAGATTGAGGGAAAAGTTCAGTAATTGGGCTTTTAATTCTTCATATATTTGGATGCAACAAAGGTAAGATAATACCCTAAGTGAACACAAACTAAACTGAGAGAACTGTCCTGGTAGTGGCCTTTCCTGTGTCCCACTCCATGGACAAGATGGCAACTGAAGGAAGATTCCATCCCCAGTGCATACAGCAATTAGCATCCAGGGAATAAAGCTAGTGTCACTTTTAGCCGTATGCTCCAGATTTTCTCCTAAGAAAACAACTGGAATAAATATAAACTAAAAATGCCAAATTTAAGNTGCTACAGTGCGCCGCTTGGGAGTGCAGCAGCACTCCCGCCGAGGGTTCGGATCCCACATATGGACCTGCCGCTCACTGGCTGAGTGAGGTGTGGGCACAGCACTGAGGGTTGCGATCCCGTTGCCGGTCACGAAAAAAGACAAAAAAGGAAAAAAAAAATACATTTGCTAATTATGAGGAAACATCAGACAAACCAAAATAAAGGGACGTTCTACAGAAGACCTAACCAGTTCTCTTCAAAAATGACAGAGTCATGGTGAACAAGGAAAGACTGAAAAAGGTCACAGATTAGAGAAGATCTAGAGGATGTGATTAAATACAGCATTATTCAGTGGATTGTGTTCTGGAACAGAAAAAGAACATTAGTTGGAAAAACTGCAGTAGTCAAATCCAAGTCTGTAGTTTAGTTTGTATTGCAGAAAAGTTATTTGTCTGATAAATATACCATAGTTATGTAAGATTTTAAGATTAGGGGAATCTGATTAGGGGAACACTGATTCTCAATATTATCTACACAACTTTTCTGAAAATCTAAAATTATTTGGAAAACAATAAACAATGTTTGTGACATGATTGTTTGCATTTTGCTTTACTACCTAATCCTTTACTTACAGTATGTGAAACGGCAGGTTACAAAGCCCCATTCCAAAATGTGCCTAATGATCTGCAAAAACACAGATTAATCTCTTTTAACAAGCTGTGCAACTCTGTGTAACAGCTGTAGGCTAGGATGATCTTGCGATAATCTACTATTTACTGACAGACAAAATACGTCTTTGAGAAAATGGCGATTATTTCCTTTATTTCTTTCATAGATGAAGTCGAAGATCCTTAAAGCAGAAGCCTATCTGAAGAAGCTGTATTTGAACTCAGTTTAAAGAAAGTAGACAAATATGATTCTAGAAAGCAAATGTTTGCTATTAGGAGACAATTAGTTTTTCTAACCTTTTTCTTGTGGCATTTGATATTGCAAATAGATCGGGGCAGTATGTATGCATATGTCATACAGTTAAAAAAAAGATGCACATCTTAGCTTAACATGGCTCATTCTAGAAAGACACTTTTAAACAGAGTTGCAAAGGACTCTGTAAGCAAAATACTTACAGTGAAGATAGAAGGAATATGGACTCAGTGGATGATAGAAAAAGCACAGAACAAACAAAATAAAATCAAAACAAAAATCTGCTGAACAAAGTAAAGACAAAGAAAAGTTAAAGCAATCCTAGGAATAGCAAGTTTTTTAGAACATGAGAGACTAGTAAATGTAGGTTATAGAGATTAAGCAGAAACTTAAACACAAAAAATAATACAGTTGGATTAAACACGAACTATTATGGCTCCTGATAGTCCAGTTATTCCCACAAGTCCACATGCTGGTGGTGTTGACGCATGTGTGTGGACGTGGTAGAGAACTGAGATGTTACCACAGGACTGTACTTAAAGGTATGGTTAAATAATTTTCATGACCAATGCTTTGAGTTGAGAAGTACCCAGATTGTTGACAAGGTAAAAAGATTGAGGGAAAAGTTCAGTAATTGGGCTTTTGATTCTTCATATATTTGGATGCAAGAAAGGTATGATAATACCCTAAGTGAACACAAACTAAACTGAGAGAACTGTCCTGGTAGTGGCCTTTCCTGTGTCCCACTCCGTGGACAAGATGGCAACTGAAGGAAGATTCCATCCCCAGTGGATACAGCAATTAGCATCCAGTGAATAAAGCTAGTGTCACTTTTAGCTGTATGTTCCAGATTTTCTCCTAAGAAAACAACTGGAATAAATATAAACTAAAAATGCCAAATTTAAGAAATTATTTTGGTCTTTAGTTTGCTATATTAATGTATTAGACAAATTTTGAAAGGGAGAAATAATTTATACTAAACGTATTTTTATTTAAATGCTCTACTTGATGATTATTTACAAAATTACAAGAAACTGTATAATGCACTTGATAAAAAAATACAAACAAATACAGTATAAATCACAACAAATGAGCTCCCTAAGGCCAAAAGAATGTTTCAATACAAAAATATTCAGCACGAAAATATTGCTTCTGGCAGGCATGATGGAGCAAAGTATGTTTTATACTAGATTTAATAATCTGGTTACCAAATTTGTTATATGGTACACATAGCATTTTCCCATTTTGCTCAATAATGTGGACATATTAAATAAAAGCTTCTAATTTTATTCCTTGTTTAAAAAATATTTCTTTTTTGCTACCAGGAACTGTCATATTTCACAGTTTTTCCTCCTAGAAATTTTCTTAATAAGGTAGCTTTGGATACACTTACTGAAAATTACTTGGTATATTTTATAATAAGTTTGTTTATTGAAGAAATTATTTCCACTATTCTTTTTCTTCAGCTGCATCTGAAGACTATTTACATTATGATTATGATACATGAAACCTTTTGGCAATAACTTTTTACCCACATAGATGAAGAGACTATAACCTTACAATTTTGAAATTGTTTCAGCAGTGAGTGGAGGTGTAGAAGTGGACGATAGAGAACTGCTGCATTTGATGAACGGAGCAAGTAAGAGTTTTTGGAGCAAATAAGGCCTCAGATCAATGTCCAGATCGAGAAAGAGTGAGTCCTAGGACTGACCCCAGGGTCTCCTAGAATGTTGATAGTTAAACGTCAATTACCTCTGAGATGATTTGGCTTGTGTTCTGTGTGACCTAATTCCATCTCAACTTTTGAAATTTATCCTCTAGGAAAAGTATTGCACCCATGTAAACCAAAGGGAGCAAAATAAAACATAGGGAGAAAATAATTCCATCCATCTCCTTCTCCCATGCTACCCATTTCTTTCCACAGTTCTATTTTATTGTAAGCTAAGTTAAAGAAATATGCTATATAGAGTAACATTTCAAATATTACTGCAGCTTTTCATGTGTGCTACAAATGGGTGAGAAGAGACTCCCCCCCACCCCCAGAACATTTCAATTGATCCGATGATAACCAAGAGCAGAGCAAGCTTCCCTGGCTCCTGGATCGAGGGTAGTCACCTAACTGCAAGTTAACCTGTGCCTCCAGGGTGGTGTTATGTAAGTTCAGGAAAAGCTCAGTTGTTGCAGGCTGACAACTCTTTTATATTCAAGGTTTAATCTGCCAGCTGGAAGAATTTTTATGAACAGCTGTGTGCTTTCCGATAAGAAAAAGGTTTTCCTGTTTTGACAAAACCAGGATCAACAAGTACACAATTCACTTAGGGAAGAAAGGGGCATCTGAGCCCAGGTGTCTCTTAAAATCTCTTCCTGGAGGTTTTAATCAATCTCAAAGTTCCATTTACCTTTCATTCTTTGTGAAACCTGTTGTGTAAATTTCTTTGCAGCTAAATAATCTCCTCTGTAAATCCACCTTCTCCAGTGACTTTCCTTGTGTAAGTCTGGTAAATTGTGTCATTTAATTTGCAAAATTTATTCCATCCAGGAGCAGGTTCCCCAGGGCTCTTTGTTGCATGGGGACCTCACTTCGTTTCTG
>NW_007728217.1:83064-98790 GCF_000696425.1 Galeopterus variegatus
TCCTCTGTAAATCCACCTTCTCCAGTGACTTTCCTTGTGTAAGTCTGGTAAATTGTGTCATTGAATTTGCAAAATTTATTCCATCCAGGAGCAGGTTCCCCAGGGCTCTTTGTTGCATGGGGACCTCACTTCGTTTCTCAATTGAACCACTAAGATTGGTGCTGTGGTTGTTGGCTTCAGGATAGCTCCAAGCAGAAAATCCCAGCAGGAGTTTTATGTCCTTCTAATCACATAGACAAGCTAGGCCATCTAACCTGTTATGCCAGATGAAAACAATTAATAAACAAAGTTATCCTGGATGTTGCCAGGGTAATTTCAGATTTCAAACAGCACGTCATATATCCTGCTGATATTATCTCGGCCAGTAATCAAAGCTGGACAGCCAGGGACCTCCAGTGATAAGGATTTAGCCTTTTCAGTCCATCTATAAATCAATTCTATCTCATATAAGTGTATGTTACTTCATAAATTAAAATTACACCAAATAAATGTTACACTTTTTAGGAAATCTTGGTGTTCTGCCCTACATTGTCAATTTGAAAGGGTTACAATTACTACTATACATGATTATAAACACTTAGTATGGATTCTTATCCTATGAAAACAAATGCCATATGTGTATGTAATAATATAGTAATATCTTACACATAAAACTTTCTTTAGGTTTTGAAACATTTTAATCAGCTTGTATTTTTCTGTAAATTTTATGACTTAATACAATGTTAATAATTGCTATGTTCTGAATGTTTGTGTCTCCCCTTCCCAAATTTATATATGTTGAAATTCTAACCCCCAATGAAATGGTGTTAGGAGCTGGGGCTTTTGAGAAGTGATTAGATTGTGAGGGTATGTTGGGAAAAAATAGGAAAAAGGTCAGGGCCCCTCAGATGTTCAGAATCTTGCCGAGCATTTGCTGTAAATATCCTCAGGTGTTCCTTATTACTACTTTAAATTGTGTATGAGCACCCAGGTGTCCAGGTTTATGGACTTAAATGAAAAGACTAACACAGCTCTGATCCACAGTGCTTCTCAGAACTCTCAGAGAAGTCACTAGGACAGTTGCTCCTAGATCTGAATAAAACCCATTCGTTTTTCTATACCCACAGCTCCCAGGACTTTTTTTTTCTACTACCTAGCTCACAGACCTGTGTGTGGAGGGTTTGTGACCCAGTCTGTGCAACAGACTCGAGGGGTCTGTAAGGCCTAGCTTTACAGGGTAGAACCCTCATGAATAGTATTAGTGTCCTTACAAAAATAGGCCCTGGAAAGATCTCCCCTCACCCCTTTCACCATGGGAGGCTAGAAAGCACCATCTATGAACCAGAAAGCACCCTCACCAAATACCAAGGCTGCCAGTGCCTCTATCTTTGACTTACCAGCCTTCGGAAATGTGGGAAGTAAATTTCCATTGTTTATAAGCTATCCAGTTTATGGTATTTTTTTTATAGCAGCCCGAACGAACTAAGACAATAACAGATATAATTAGGCAAATTAGGTCTGTGGTAATTGAAAAGTGACAAATATGCAATAATTTTATTTTTAATAGTTTATTTTAAACATAGCCAATTTTCCCCTTAATTTTTCTAATGGAAATATGCCAAGCCAGACTTAAGCATGGTCAAAATTATTTAATTACATTGATATTCCCAGTTTTCTTCTACCACAATTTTGCCTTTCTCTCAGAACAATTAAAACACCCAGCACACAATGTCATCAGCAAAACAAAACTAAATGAACTGAAGTAAATTTATATTTACCACATATGCATGCCAAATACTCATTAAATTCAAATATTAGTTAAGCTCAGCTGGGGTGAGGGTTGTTGGAAGTAAAAGTGAAAGTGAAATTTGGACTACCTTGCAGAAAACAGCTGAATACTATTATTACAGATGAGATAATTGCACCTAGTCTTATTTAATTGAAAAATGTTGGAGATGGGTTTCTTTAAAAGCAAACTAACACTAAAAACATTGAAGTTTGTGGAATTATTATTCAAAGTTTATCCAAAAGAATGCATTTGGTACATTTACTGAGTTTTGCTGGGTCACTTTCCATTTTTTGTTGTGACAGATGATTTTTATAAAAGAAATATTATTTGATTTGAAATGTTTGAAAAATTGCATATGCTCTGTTTAAAGTGATGAAAAAGATAACAATGAAAAAAGTGAATTTTAAATTGAACTTTACAAAATTAATATAAACAAATTTCTTTAATCTGAGATATCAGATCTCAATGTGCAGTGTACTACATATCTTACTTCTAAGAGAAAAAAAAATTCATAAATCCTAAGAAAATAACATACATTACATTCAATGACGTTTAATTGCTCCATCTCCAAAAGAGGCTTTGATATGCATAATTATTTTTTAAAATGATGCTTAACGCCCACCAATTTATTTCATCTCCATGGAAAGTTAAAAGACCCAAATCTCAAAAGAGTTTTAAAACATTCAAAATGGCTTTCATTCATTTATAGTTCTATTGTTGCTATGTCAATGGAAATGTATTTTGAGTTTAAATAACAAGCCAGAAGAATGAGTCAGATGCTGAGTGAGAATGAGGGGTTGCAGTGATTGCATTTTAATCCTAACAGGAAAAAGTTCTGTCTCTAGAGAAAACAGAGGTGTGAAAGCAAGAGTAGGGAGTTTAAATTCATTATTCTACAAATTCGTTTTTTATATTCGATGCGTATATTAATCTGTTTTAAAATATTTTCATGTGGTAGATTGTAACATAAGATATTAATTGATTTAAGGTACATTGTGCAAAAATTACAGTTGTTTTTCTTCAAACAGATTTTCATTTGTTTTTTTTTTTGAAATTAAGTGTTATCATTCCTAGAAATGAAGATAGAAAAGAAGAATAAAATTTAAAAGTGCACTAAAACAAGAAACAGAGTTGCCCTTTTACTCTAAGTATACTCACAAACATCTATAACATCTATCATTACATCCACAGACAAGGATTCCAGAACTGTGGACACAACAACCAAATACAGTGAATAAAATATATTTGTACTCAATAAGTAATAATAATAGCACTATGCTCAAAACATCATCAAAGTCTTCTTAACAACCCTGTTTAACAAACCCAAACTAAATGCAGAACAGTTGCTTTTTAAAAATTTACATTTCAAATGTCAATAAACTGATATTTACAGAAGTTTAAATTTTTTTCCCTATAAAATAACATTGTGCTAAGTACCCAGACACCTATTTCAGTGATTCTAGTTTCATAGTCTCCAAATATGTGTGTGTGTGTGTGTGTGTGTGTGTGTGTGTGTGTGTGTGTGTGTGTGTGTGTGTGTGTATAAGGGGACAGGGAGGAGGATCCAGGCTAATAAGACACTTTTGTTACATAAACTTTCAATAAAATGATTTAATTTTAAAATGAATTTTTAAAGTTGAAAAATTAGAAAGTAGTTCATCACTACACTAAAATTCACCTCTCAACCCAGAACGCTCCTGAGTTTCGGGATCACATATTTCCCTAAAAATGTAGCACATGTAAAATATGATACAAAATTGTTATAAATGCTATTTAAAAAATAAAACTAGTTAATATGAAAAAGAGTGACAAGAATGGTTTTCTATTTTAGTTAGGATATTCAGGAAAGATCTTTCTAATATGTGATTTGAGTCCAGACCTGAGGGCAGTGATGCGGCAAGCTCTAACAAATATCTGAAAGAATTCTAGGAACATGATGGATATAGTTTAGAGAAAGCAAGGCAGCCAGTGTGGCTGGACATAGTAAACAAGGAGTGAATTTGCAAGAATGAGAACTGAATGTACATGGGAACAATAATATGTCATGGCAAAAAATTTGGATAATATTCTGAGTGTGATAAGAAGTCTCTGTAAGGGTTTTGAGCTAAGAAGAAAAATGATAGTGAGGCGATTTTTAAAAAGATTGTTTCAATGATCATGAAGACTAGGATAATAGGGGAACAAGAGTGGAAACTTGAAAGAGTTTGGAGGCTCCTTCAGTGATCCAATTGAGAGATGATGGTGGCTTAGCAATGAATGTAATGATACATGATCAGTTTCAGGATACCTTTAGGGAGTAAAGCTAAAGGATAATTTCTGACGATGTTTGACATGTGAAATGTAATAAAAAGAATGGATTTAAGGATGATCATAAATTTTTAGGTTGAGCTACTGGCACCATTTATTAACATGGCAAGCCTGGCAGAGCAGCAAATGGAAGTGATGTTTAAAAATAAAGACAATTGATTTTGGAAATGTTGAGTATTAATTATAAATTCAAATAGAGATGTTAGGCAATCAGTTGGATATATGAGGAGACTTCAATAAGTTTGTGGAAAAATGAAAATAAAAGATAAAAATTAGAAAAAATGTAAGCTGTATTTCTTACCATAATCTCCATCAAGTTGAGGACACTTTTATAAGCGATGACAACTAGCCATTTAGTCTATTCCTAAAGAACTGAGGGTCCTGGGAATTTAACCATGTCAGTGCAATCATTTTACATTATTAACTAAAGAAAATGGATTCTCTCTAAAGATGTTGAGATTGGGAGACAAACAGAAGTCAGAAAGAAGCAAATTAAGAAAGTAAGGTGGATGCCTAATGATTTTCCATCCAAACTTTCACAAAATTGCCTTTCATGAGAGGAATGAGTGGGAGCATTATCATGGTGGAGAAGGAATTTCTGGTAAAGCTTTTCCAGGTGTTTTTCTGCTAAAGCTTTGACTAACTTCCTCAAAACACTCTCATAATAAGCAGATGTTATTGTTCTTTGGCACCTATAGAAAATCAACAAGCAAAATGTGTTGAGTATCCCAAAAAACTGTTGCCATGACTGTTGCCTTTGCTCTTGACTAATCTGCTTTTCCTTTGACTGGACCACTTCTACCTCTTGGAAGCCATGGCTTTCATTGTGCTTTGTCTTCAGGATTGTACTAGTAAAGCTTTGTTTCATCTCCTGTTACAATTCTTCGAAGAAACACTTCAGGATCTTGATCCCACTTGTATAAAATTTCTATTGAAAGCTCTGCTCTTGTCTGTAGCTGATCTGAGTGCAACAGTTTGGGCACCCATGGAACAGAAAGTTTGCTCGACGGTAATTTGGGAGTCAGAATTGTGTATGCTGAATGAATTAAGATGTCTATAGTGCTAACTATTGTTTCTGCTGTTAATTGTCAGTCCTCTTCACTTAAAGCAAAACAAGATTAGTTTTTTCTTGCAAATTGATGTGGATGGTCTGCCGCTTGGGGCTTTGTATTCGACATCATCTTGTCCCTTAAAATGAGCTATCAATTTGTAAACTGCTGATTTCTTTGGGGCATTGTCCCCATAAACTTTTTGTACAGCATCAATGATTTCACCGTTCTTCCACCCAAGCTTCACTGTAAATTTGATGTTTTTTTTCTGGCTTCGATTTTAGCAGATTCATGTTGCTTTAATAGGGACTCTTTTCAAATTGATGTCTTATGCTTCTAAGTGCCTCAAACTAGATCTTTATAACAAGTTAGTACAAGTTTATTTTGGTGCAAAAAAAATTAATAATCCATGTGTAATTTTTTCATATTATGCATTTTCCATAAGCTTTTTGAAGACCCCCTGTATATACTTCTAGAGTTACAGATATAAATTTGGATTCCTGATTACAGATGCATTGAAGCCATAGGTATAAATAAAAGCAAGATAAGTATTACAGATAAAGAGAGGAAATCATAGCACTGAACCCTGGAGTATTTCAATAACTCAAGATCAAGAAAATGAGATAAATCTAGCCAAGGACAATGAAAAACAGGAAACCAGTGTGATAGGAAGAAAATCAGGGGAATGTGTTGAATTTGAAGCCAAGTAAAGAAAGGGTTTCAAGAAACATAACACCCCTTTGTTAAATGATACTGCTAAGTCAAATGAGATTATGACTTAGTGACCATTGATTCAGTGCTTTAGTTTTGTTTTCAGAGCTACTCAGAGAGTAACATAAAATGTAAGGAAAGAAAAGAAAAAGAAAAATTTAAATGAGAGATGTTTGTTTACTCTTTTTAAATGTGAGAATGCAGTCTTCTCAAGTATGTGTGGGGACCATGATGTGAAATTCCATGTATGGGGCAATATTTGAAATGGGCCTTGAGAGATAGACAAGATTTTAGCAGATGGAGTTACTTTGGAGGCATAAGCAAAGGAAGAGGGAACAATAAACAGTTTTGTGAAATAGTGTAGAAATGGTGGTTGTGATAGCTTGTCCACAAAGACAGCTACCAGTAATTCCTTTCTTCCCTGTATCCACATACTTCTCTCATCAAGAGATGGAGTCTACTACCCCTCCCCCCATGACTTGTTTTGCTAGCCCTGTGACTAATTTATGTAATGAAATGTCTTCATTCTCTTAGAACTGTGAGTCACAGTATAAAAAAAGTCTGACTCTCTCGCTACAGAGAGAAGACACACGGACATGGCCTGAAGGATGTGTGATTACAAGGAGACAGAGGGCCAGCCAGTCTGCAGGCATTTTAGTCATCTTTACTAATAACCATGCCTGTGAATAAAGCCATCTTAGATCCTCTCATCCCAGTTAAATTGACTTAGCTCAGACCATAAGAAACAAGCCAAGTTTGAAGGGGCCCACTTAGTTCCTGCCATAGAATGGTGAGCAGTAAAATGGTTAGCTTATGCTACTAACTTTTGAGTAGTTTGTTATGTAGAAAGAAAGAACTGATTCTGAATTATAAATTCTGAATTATATTAAAATAAGTATTTGGATCATGATGAGCTTTGAAGATAATTTTTCATGAAAAATGAAAGAACTATTTAAGGGAATCACCCTATACTATATATCTTTTGTTTACAAAGCATTGAAATTAAAAATATTATGAAAGTCTTAGAAGATAGAAAAGAGGAGAAGTCACAATAAAAGATAGAACGAGTGCTGATGACAATTATTTTAAATTTGTTGTTAAGTGTAATTAGACCAAATTAGGGCAATGACATTAAAAAATAGTACACAAAAACATTAAAAATTGAGGGATGAAGATAATCTCTACCTAGCTTGGGAAAATAAAACAAACTGAAAATTTTTGTATCTGTGAAGTGTTTTAGGTTTCTCAGATAAAATAAACTTACTTTATTATTGTCAAATGCAGTATTTCTCTGTTTATATAAACAGAAAAGCTATTGAAGATGATCACCTATATAGATAATACAAAAATGAGACTTTTATGAAATCTCAGTATGTAAAACACAAAGAGGATTTTTTGTAATTGAAGCAAATTTTCTTGGACTAGGTTTGTTGAATGTCATCCTACAAGTTAATTTCTGAGATTTCTCTTATTTTCACTTTTTTTCATATATAATGGTTCTTTTCCAAAACCAAAAACAATATTGTTTTCCTATACAGCATGTGACTGATATCCAGCCCTTGATTCCTTTCATTTCCCACAATTATACTACTCTTAAACCTACAATTTTTATATGTTGAACCATATATCTTATTTAACAGCAAGAACAAAGATAATTACAACATAGACTTTTAAAAAAAATTTTGCATAGAATCCCAATATGCTCTCACAAAAAAGCTTTTTAAAAAATAATGTGGAAACTTACATTGAAGTGATCATATAACAAGAAGGAAGAAATCAATGAGAAATGATCATGTTTCATTTTTCCCCTAGACTCAATGTTCCCAACATGTTCTGACAATTGGATTTTTATTTTGAACAAATAACTCAAAGTCTTCATATAGCAAACAACTCAACTGAATAAGAATGAACATTAACTTCAGTACAATTTTTAAAAATCAATTTCACCCTTCTGGCAAAGAAGGAACAACTGACTCTTTTTGTTGAGGTGCATTAAACTAGGCCACCATTTAATAAATTGCCATCTTCACTAAGGAAATGGCAACAAAATGATGCCAGGATCTATGGAAACGTTGTATCTTCAAGGAGAACAAAATTAGGAAGGTAATTTTTTTTGATCATCTGTAAATGGTCTCAGAGTTAGGGAAACGTGGAGCATTTGCAGTATCAGAGAAAGCTGAGATGCTGTGTTCCCTACATCACATCTTTCATTTTCCAGAACAAGGATATTTCACATAGACTACCTCCTGTAATTGATAAATATACTTTACTTCTACACTTTTCTATCATCTGGTAAGTGCTTATTTCCCAGATGGCTGTGCTTTTCCAGTCAAAGCCAAAGGCAAAAAGCCACCAATAATCCACAGATGTTTTTCATAATGGACAATTTTGTTCTTGCCAGGACAGAGGCTATCTGAATGAAATCTCAAAGTTCTAGTACCAATTGCTATTATATATATGCATCTAAGCGGTCAATGAAAATATGTCTTTCTAATATCAACATTTGGCATCATATGCTACATAAGAACATTGTTTGGGGGGCGGGTGTTGCTTAGAGTTGACAACGTTGCTCATAATTCACAACCCTACCGGTCATTTGACTCCTGAGTAAAGTGTGTCCTCTTTTCTTATATTCAAGCTGTATCATGCCTTTTAGATGGCTAAGTTATTATGTTGAAATTATCAGCTCACAAAATGAGCTCATTCAGTCACTTGTGGTAATACCAACTGGATATTTCCCTTTTGTGCATAGCTCAACTACTGGCTGAGAGAGAGAGAGAGACAGAGAGAGAGAGAGAGAGAGAGAGAGAGAGAGAAAAGAGAGAGAGTAAATTGTGTAATTATGTCACACCTGCTATGTCCTAGAGACTATGATAAGCAGTTAATGTCCTTTTCCTTAATCCCAACAAGGACTTTTCAGGCAGAAGTAACCCCCCTATTCTCTTTCGGATATAAAAACTGATGATAGTGAATGACAGGTCATCTGACTCAAAAATTCATATCATTTCCAGTATCACACTATTTACTTTTTTGCAGTGTCTTATTTCAGCCCCTGCTTTCCCACAAAGGTCACAATCACTTCAAAGCTTATAACATATCTTATTTCGTTTTTATTATTTTGGGAAGCCTTGGCCCTGATTTCTTATACAAAGTTGTCTCTATTGATTCTCCTAGAGGTCACTATGTCCTGAAAGCATACTGGGATGCTTAACTCCAAGCATAACATTATATAACATTATCTATTGACTAGTCTTCAATTCCTTTTCTTTTAGACTCTGCTGTCTCCCTTTTCCCTGTCATTTTCAGGTGTATTCTTATGATTGATCCTTCAAATTGATATCACATATTATTTCAACAAAGTCATTAAGATACTACACATAATTTCCTTCAGATTTTCATCTAATATGTACCATCGTAGTAATTGTTACCACAAGATACTCAAATGATAGTGATGTTTGAAAAGTATCTTTCATATGAGCTACTATTATTCTTCATCAACTTTCCATGGTTCAAAAATTTTAGAGCTGTGCTCTCTAATGCAGTATCCCCTAGACCCAAGGGCTACTGAGTTCTCAAAATGTGATTAATCAAACTGAGGTATAGTGTAAGTGTAAAATACACAATGGAATTCAAAGACTTAGTAAAGATTGTTCACCACATCTTAGGCACAGGTGCTGACAGTCAGCTCTTGCTCCATGAATATGTATAATCAATTAAAAGAGAAAATAATAAAAAAAAGAAAAAAAGGAGAAAATGTAAAATACCTCATTTTTATTTTTATATTGAATACATATAAAATACCTATTTTACTGTGTTAAATGAAATATATTATTAAATTAATTTTATCTATTTATTTTATCTTCTTTATGTGGCCATTAGAAAATTTAACATTATGTATGTGTTTTTTATTTATGACTCACATAATATTTCTATAGAGTTTCATATTAATGTTTACCTGAAATTACAAAGCACATTAGGTGCAGACAGTAGTGGACAGAAGGAGCAATTCACAGAGCTGAAGGGAGAAAATGAGAGATAAAAATCATTTGGAGCTTCTTACTATTAGAAACAGCTGGTAAGTGCCACAAGCGTTAGCAGTAACTTTTCATGTGGAACATTATAAACATGTACAACTATTGGTAATTGTAAACCTTTATGTCTACTTCCTCTAGAGTATAAGTCTGGAGTTCAGGAAGGAGAAATTTCTTATCAAGCTAGCACTTGGTGTATAGTAGCTCCTCAATAAATATACAGTTAGCTGAATTGAATTGAATTGAATCAGAGAAGACTGGAACATGTATAAATCTACCAGAGATGAGATTTGAGCAGGAAGAGGTCAAATGTAACAAAACAAAACTCTCTTTTTTCCCAAATCCTTCCTCTTTCAGTAATGCCACCACTATTCTCTCACGAGTCCAAGCCCAGAATGAAATGGTCCCAGATTCCTCCATTTGCCTCCACCCACACCTAATCTGTCATTAAATCTGTGGGCTGTAACCCTGCATCTCCAGTTCATCGACTTTCTTCCATCTCTTCTACTACCATTATAGTCCAAGCAACTGTTCTTTTCGGTGTGTGCACCACTGACCCCAAGGGTCTCCCTCTTTCCATTCTTGTCCTCTTAAATATATTCTCCTCAGAGAAGCTAGAGTGATCTTTAAAAGAATTCAGCAATGAAATTGAAACACTGAAATAAAGATGCCAAAGTGAATTTCCTACTATTTATAATGTTTGATGAGCCACTGTATGCTACTACATTTATATTCTGAGTTTTATATGGTGTTTTAAGAAATTATATGTTTTTAGATGCTAACAGTGAATGCCACTAAGAGGTAAGAATTAATTGTATATAATAACACCTTATAAATCTATTTATAATTAAGTTCTGACCCTTAAAACCAAAATCAGTTCTATCAAAATAATAGATGATTTAGAACATACCCTACTTGTCCTATTGTTTCCAAGGATCTCTTGACCAATCTCATGGGTGACTGAAATGATCCTTCATTGTTATTCAGAGTGGGTATTTACTCATGTTTTGTAATTTTAAGGGTATCTTAAAATTATCAAAATATTTGGCTCTTCATGAACTGACAGAGGCCTACCATTAGATATTAACCCCTTATATCTTTAGCAGTAATATTTGAGAAGGGCAAATATTCTCCGATACAGGAACATATTAAGTTTAGACCTAAAATTAACATCATAGGGTGTGATGAAGAGCACAGGCCAGGTGGCTGAGAGAACAGCACCAACAGAATGAAAAGTTGGCAAGGGGCACTGGAGGTAATTTGATGGTATTGCTATTTAAATCATTGGTATGGGTGGTTCCGAAAATGTGTCGTAGTGCGAAGGTGTCTGAAGCTGAGCAAGGATCACCTCAAAGATAAGCAGGGATGAACAGAAAGTACAAAAATTAAAATATTCAAAATAAGTGCTTGCAATAATTCTAATAGAAGCCAAATGAGATAACTTTAATGCCAAAAGAGAGTACATCAAGATCTTCTGATATTAAAAGTGAACATATTAATGATGGTTATCCTTTCCAACTACAACCATTAAAGATATTTATAGAAATTCATAGTTCACATAATATTCTAACATGCATTATAATTAACTCATTGAAGACTCACAATATTCTGTCAAATAGGTAGGAAAATAATATTATATCCTTGTTATGGAGTGAAAAAAATTTAGAGCCCTTGTTATAAAACAATTGACCTTATTTACACAATGACTCTTAAACCCTTTGTTCAGCTCATTCAGTACCCTAAAACAGTGGGAATAACAGAAAGAGCACATACTCAAGCACTTAGTCACACTGAAGACCCTTACATTGCTAGCTGTTTCACACGAGATCAGCTTAACATTTCCTCTAGGAATTTCTTTTTTACATCCTGAGATGTTCATAAGTATTCAACACCTGCCTAGAAGAACACTGTCCCCATAAGATGTCTTGGTTGAGACAACTGCAGTCTTTAGAAGTCACAACGAATTTATCTGTATTTTGTGAGAAGGAGCTATTCACCCCTCATATATGAGACACATAATTAATTCTTTCATAACAGGACACTAGTAGTACTCACAGAACACAAAAGTAGCCAGGCTCATAACTACTTATTTTTTACTCCTCACACTCCACTTTACTCCCAGTCTGTGAATCTAGCAAAGAATCTACTTTCATGTTAATATTTATCTTGGGGTCTGCTTCAGGTAGAACATAAACTAAGACATAGGATTGTTTATAGATGGGAAATGAATTAAACATTGGCTTTGTTCTCATAATACTTAAACTTACCTATAAGTAGATAATTTATTAAGTAATAACTGTAAAACACAATCCACTAATGTTGAGGTACATCATTGTCTAATTTAAGAATGCAAGAACCTACTGAAATAGGCAACATTGTCACTGTAAATATGAGGAGATGAAGAAACAGATGTTAATAATTTACCAAAATTGTACAACTGTAGGTATCAAAGCCTGCAAGAACCTACTGAAATAGGCAACATTGTCACTGTAAATATGAGGAGATGAAGAAACAGAGATGTTAATAATTTACCAAAATTGTACAACTGTAGGTATCAAAGCTACCATGAAAATCCAAGCAGACCCATCTCAAGAGACCTAACTCAAAAGACTTTCTACTTGCATTATAATATACAAGTATTTAGTGAATTAGAAAAAGAGAAAAAATAGTAATTATTACCAGGGAACTTAATAAAGCTTAAAGCAGATTATTTAGAAGAATGTGTAGATAATTCTTAAAGCAGATAATTTCAAGAATTCAATGATCTTGAAATAAACCTGGACTAATTTAGAAGAATGTGTAGTATTTTTATCTTGAAATAGAATGAAGAAAGACATTGGGGGGCATGTTCACAGCATAAAAAATTTCATGGAAAGTTAAAATGGGTTAAATATCTGGTTAAAGTAGTTAAGTCCAGGATAGTTGGAGTTCAGTCTTCGTGTGAGCATTTGGATAGGTGCCAAAAATGTTTCCACTGGAACAGATGATTATGATGATCCTTCTTGACATTGCAAAGTATGCTTCTACAGCTCAGCTGACAGAGGACAAAGAGCATACTGAAAGATATATCTAAGTAGATTATTTGGAAATCCTTGAGGACAAAGACCAATGTTTTGCTCACATTTTTATTTGCAGTTCCAGTTTAATAGATGTGTAATGAATAACAGGTAGCACTTACATAAAACCTTTTAGTTGCCAGAGAATTTTTTCAGCACATTATGAACACTGTCACGTAAGTTTTATAAAATATATGCTACTATTGTTTTCTTTTTACCAATGAGATAACTGAGTTACAGAGAAGGTAAGAAACTGTCTATATTAACCACAGCCAGCAAGTCACAGAGTTGGGTTTAATACTCAGGAACTCTTGTTCCAGATGCTTTCTTAATGGCTATATTGTAAATAAATGAAGAAATGGCCCATTAAAGTACTAGGGATTCACTCCATGGGCTATTCAAGCCACTGAATAATATCACAACTGAGAGTGACATAATTAAATCATTATTTTACAAGTAAAATAAAGATGTAGCGTAGAAAATGATGAGAAAGGCAAAAGGAATGGAATCAGAACTGTCAAAATATAACTAGAACAGCCCGGTTAAGATATAGGTCACACATATGCACCACACACACACACACGCACACGCACACACACTCTTACAGAAGTCCTTTTATTGTCAATCTGCATAAATAGAGGTGCATACTTGGGAAGAGAGCACCGTTTCCAAGGCATCTGATTCAGATTTCAGCCAATATAAAAATACAATGAATGGATATCAAGGACACTAGGTAGAGAGGGGGAACTTAATTCAAAGTGCAATAAAATTTGTCATCCATCACAGGAGCTCTCTTTTCAGAGAGCTATATTCAAATTCCCTGCATTCCTTTCATTTATTTCCTTTGTTGTGTTGTAGTCTGAGAGATCTGGATACTCATCTGAACCTTGTATCTCTCACCTTGAAACGTTTCTTATCTTTAGTCCTCATCTGTTATGCTGAGGCATTGACCAACATCAGACTTCGTTGTATTTGTCGTTGTCATCAGTAATTCTATTCAGTGAAGTGTTATGAAGGACTCAGAATCTTTTCTATATGATTTAGGATCTGTATGGGGTTTGTCCCATAATACAGATTCAATAGGTGATTGTTGAATTGTTGAGTAAATTAATTTTACTTGAGGGAAAAAAAAATTTGAAAAAAAGGACTATATGTGTGTAATTTCAAAGTAAAGATCAAACTATTTAAATAAGTATTTTATTGCTAAAAATCACTCTTTTAGCACACTTATAATTACAATTTGTTAATTGTAATGATATTACTATTTTTGTATACACATATTAGGTCCAGTGCATTAGTTTATATTAGTTTATTTACATATTTATTCATTTTTTAAAATTAAGTACTTTATTTGTGACATAATTTTTTCTGTATTCTTAAAATAAAGAAGAGGAGTACAAATAAGAATATATGTCAGTCCATAAAATGTTTAAGGCATATTATGGAAACATAAACATATAAAATAAAAATGAATAGAAAGTCTGAATAGGCCTATATCTATTAAATAAATAGAATCAATAATAAGCATTAGGACCAGAAGTCAATCTGAGAAGACCGCATACTGTTTGATTCTAACTCTTTGATGTTTTGGAAAGGTGAAACTATAAAGACAATAAAATGGTCAATGGTTGCTTGAGGCTAGGCAAGAGGGAGGAATGAATAGGAGAAGCACAGAGGATTTTTAGGGCAGTGAAACTACCCTGTATGTTACTGTTATGTTGGATACACATCATTATACATTTGTCAAAACCTATAGAGTATGTAACGCTAAGAGTGAACCCTAATGTAAACTATGGATTTTGGGTGCTAATGATGTGTCAATGTAGGTTCATCAATTTTAACAAAATGTACCACTCTGATGCAGGATGTTGATAGTCAAGGAGGCTGTGCATGTGTAGGGGGTCTGGAGGGTATATAGAAACTGTATTTTCCACTCAGTTTTGCAATGAACCTAAAACTGTTGTAAAAATTAAGTCAATAAAAAATATAAATTGAGAAAATATAAAAATTGTAAATGTGCATTTTAAATGGATGCAGTTTACTGAATGTAAATTATACCTTAATAAATTTAATTTTTTAAAAAAGATAAAAAAGTTAAATGGAATGGAATGGCATCAGTAGTGCTACAGTTTGAATGTGTCCTCCAAAGTTTATGTGTTGGAAAATTAATCCCCAATGCAACAGTGTTGAGTAGTGGGACCTTTAAGAGGTGATTAGGTTATGAGGGCTCTACCCTCATGAATGAATTAATGCCATTATTGTGGGAGTGGGTTTGTTAAAATGAGAATTGGGTTCTTATAAAGAATGAATTCAGCCCCCTTCCTTGCTCTCATCTAATTCCTACCACCACATTACGATTCAGCAAGAAGGCCCTCACCAGATGTGACCCCTCAACCTTGGACTTTCCAGCCAAATAAGCAATGAGCCAAATAAATTTCTTTATAAATTTCATTATAAATTACCCAGTCTGTGGTGTTCTGTTATAGGAGCATAAAATGGGTTAAGAAAGGCAGCGTGAAGATAAAAATAAGGAAGTGATCATTTCTACTGTCAAGAATGGAGGATGGGGGATGTCAAGAATATCTTCAAAAATGGTAGGGCAATTTAAGAAAGGACTAACAGTGTAGTCGTGAAGAAAGATGAGAGGTAAAGCAAAATACACTAAATGAATGGTAAAACAAAGTAAGTACCCATCTATGATAAACAAATTCAAAAGATGTAATAATTAATGAGAATTGATACAATTGGGAAATATTATGATGATAAATTGACTTCACCTGGAAATTGAAGAAAGGTTTATTATT
>NW_007728217.1:99171-100720 GCF_000696425.1 Galeopterus variegatus
GGATGTCAAGAATATCTTCAAAAATGGTAGGGCAATTTAAGAAAGGACTAACAGTGTAGTCATGAAGAAAGATGAGAGGTAAAGCAAAATACACTAAATGAATGGTAAAGCAAAGTAAGTGCCCACCTATGATAAACAAATTCAAAATATGTAGTAATTAATGAGAATTGATACGATTGGGAAATATTATGATGATAAATTGACTTCACCTGGAAATTGAAGAAAGGTTTATTATTTTGGCAAGTAAAGATACTCAAGAGATTAGTAATTAGGAGAGAGAAGCAAAAGATCAGGCATAGGAAAATACATCTAGTCTGACTTACCTCATATCCTATTATGTGTGCTGTATTTATATATTGGGTGTGCCAAGATGAAATAACTGACCTCTGCCCTCAGAAATCTAGTAGAGGAATAAATAAATAAATGTGTAGAAACAAAGGGTAGGCTTCTGAATTATAACTACATCATAAACACCCGCATGTTTATGGTATTTAGACATATGTAATCAAGATGATAGTATTTATGAAGCTTACAAAGGAATGTATGGTGAAATATGCATAATATAAAAAAATAATTCTCAATAATTAGGGCCATTTGAGAGATGGTTAATTCAAGAAAAATAATGTTTCAGTTTTATTTATTTGACTAGGAATAAAAAGCAAGAATCCCCCAAGTAGGCACAGATTTAATTATCATTTGCTAACATTCCTCTTAAGACTGCTATGAGGATAAATGTACATAACACTTTGGTAACTAATGGACTTCAATTTATCCAATACTAAAATCTACTTTGAGTATTTTACGTATTTTTAACATGATGGAAGAAATATTTCTGGGTATATTAATTGGCTAGGGCTGCCATAAAATATTACAGACAGGATGGCTTAAACAACAGAAATTCAATTTCTCACAGTTCTGGAGGCTAGATGTCTGAGACCAAGATGTCTGCAGGGGTCTATTTCTTCTGAAGTTTCTCTCCTTTGCTTGTAGATGGTTATCTTCTCCCTGTGTCCTCACATAGACTTTTCTCTGTCCCGATGTGTGTCCTAATCTCCTCTTAAAGACACCAGTCATATTGGAGAAGGGCCCACCCTAATTACCTCATTTAACCTTAACTATATCTCCAAATACTGTCACATGCTGAAGTACTAGGGGTTAGAATTTCTATATAGGAATTAGGGGATGGGGGCAGGGAACATGACTCAGCCCATAAAAGTGGGTGATAAGCAACAGATCTTTTGTTAAATCTGAATATTCTCTAACCTAAATAAGTAAATGAATAAAGGCAGAACAGCAAGAACATTAGCTGACCACTCAGTTTGTTTATTAGTTTTAGAGGACTGTATCTTCTATAGCAGGAAAGAGAAAGGAAGGAAGCTCCTGATTCAATTGAAAGGAATAGGGATAGTTCTGAATAACGACTTTTTTTGCCCAGATTGGTGTTTACTATTTCTACTTAGGTAACTAGCTCTGAAGAATAATATTATAAAGTAGATATGCTATAAAAATACAGATGAGAAATCAAGACATATAGTGTCAGTTTTTTAAA
>NW_007728217.1:101132-115322 GCF_000696425.1 Galeopterus variegatus
CTCAGTTTGTTTATTAGTTTTAGAGGACTGTATCTTCTATAGCAGGAAAGAGAAAGGAAGGAAGCTCCTGATTCAATTGAAAGGAATAAGGATAGTTCTGAATAATGACTTTTTTTGCCCAGATTGGTGTTTACTATTTCTACTTAGGTAACTAGCTCTGAAGAATAATATTATTAAGTAGATATGCTATAAAAATACAGATGAGAAATCAAGACATATAGTGTCAGTTTTTTAAAAAATGAAAGCCTGTGTAAGAAATTTTCCTATAAAGATGGATCATTTACTGATTAAATAACCCACAATCACCCCACAGACAAATTTCATCTGAGATGCTTTCATTTTCTTGTAAAATAGTAAAAGTAAAGGCATTGTACGCTTTGGTGTTTTGCCATCTCACAAAACTTACAGTATTCAAACTGATTATTTTTTAAAATTGTAATATTAAATTATTTGTAAGTGATCTATCTTAATGTATTCCAAGAATTATAGTTTAATTATATAGATGTAATATAACTCTGAGATGTTTAGTTATGATAAATGTTCTATTATTTAAGATATATTAATTTTATATGAAGAAAAATACATAAGGGTATAGAAACAGGAATTACATCAGCTTGAAAACAGTGAATTAGGATAATTTAAGACTTAAAAAAAAAAAAAAACGGGGACCAAGTGAATAGTAGATTATGTTCAGACTTGGTCATTTGTTTGGTATGTATCTTTAGGGAAAAAACAAAAACAAAAACAAAAAAACCCATAACTATGAAGCCTTACACACTAACTTTAAAATTAAGATGCAACAAAGAAGCCACAGTTAAATAATTAAAATTTGGTAAGGCATTGATAAGGATGATTGCTTTATAAACCTCATAGTGTTACAAATGTTAAAAGGGTTGCTACCATATTAAGACTCCTTGAACAATGGATGCTATGGGGAATATTTATGTGACAATGAATTTAAAGTTGATGGATTCTATCTGGCATCTGCACATTTATGATGAATTCCTATACCTGTCCTGGGATAAATGTAATTACTGAGCCATATGGCTCGCTCTTCAATATATTGTATTGATATTATTAATAAAGTTCTGGATCTACAATTATAATTTTTTTTAACAATTTAAAAATATTTCCTAACTATTTGTAGGGCTGGGTCACAGACCCCTCTGCCCGGTCCTGTGCAGATCCTGAGCCAGGTAGTTGAAAGAAAAATTGGGTAACAACTGGCAAAGTGGACATTCTTTATTTCAAATGCAAGCTCCACCACCAGTGGTTCAAAGGTGTTGTCTTATATGCCAAAGTGCACAATAGGGCAACAAGCCAAGGGGTGCGCAGGCACACATGTGCATTAACTCTACTCTTACATGACTTGTTAACAATGGATGTGCTGAATCGCACCCAGCTGGATATGAGGCAAGAGGGCCCGACTATACTAACTCCACTTCTCTCACACCCCACCCCTTCAGGGTCCCTCGCTTGAACGATCTACACATCTGTGATCTTCCACAGCATTCCCTTAGTGAGTGAGGATGGCTGACCCTTGCATCTATATAACCTCTGTACCTATCGTACATTCAATACACCTTGAGGTCTGTCCCCGTAGCTCCATCCTTTCAACTATTAGCCATGAAAACCACCCCCCATACATATGTCCAGTTAATAGTAGTCATTGGGGTGATTTTCCACAGGAATGTTGCAGCCACACTGGTAGGAAACTCAGTGCAAATTCAGCAAGCCAACACATTGGCCACATGAAGGTATGTGTGTGTCCAGTCAACTCTGGTGCCTGTAGCCACAATACTATGAGTGAAAAGACAAAAAGTTTCTTGAGACCAATAGAGGGAGTTCTCATCTCCCTGGCAGAACACATGCCAGCCCACTATCCTGGAAAGAATGGTTGCAGGAACAGGTGCTGCAGCTCTATGCAACAGAGCCTCCACTGGAGAGGGCCCGCCCTTGTGGGGTCTCTCATTTAAGATCCTGACTGTCGGCCATAACTGCTGTGTACACTAAGGTGGACAGCCTTAGTCCCTTTTTCTGAAGACCATTGTACCGTTCAATCATTCCTGCTGCATGGGGGTGATACGGCACATGTAACTTCCACTGAATAGACAACTGGGAAGCCCATTTCTGTACTTTATGTCCAATAAAGTGGATTCCATTATCACTACAACCAGGGACCAACCGTAGACAGATGTAAAGCTGTTCAATGCCTTAGTAGTGTTTGCCTGATCTGGGGACTTGTAGGGTCATACAAATAGGAGTCCTGTAGCCTTATCAACAGCTGTAAAAATGTACCTGAAATTCTGTGATGTGGGAAGCGGTCTCACAAAATCCACTTGCCATGGAGTGGGGGCACCCTTCCTTGAGTTATCTGCCCATTGGTATGTGGCATCAACAGGGAGTGTGGACTCTCTTGAGCACACACTGGACAAATGTGACACGTGTTTACTGCATCTTCCCATTTTATAGGCAAGGCCCATCTTTGAGCCACCATCCACATGGTTTTGCTGCCAGCATGCTGCATTCGTCAATGTAACCACTAGGCTACATCAGCAGCTGGGGCTCTCTCCAGTCACCTTACCTTAGCCAAGGCATTGGCTTCCTCATTGCATGGACTGGCTAAGGGGAAATGTCTTGTGACATGGAAAAGAGTTACTTCCTTTTTGTCCCAGTTCCCATAACTTTTGTCACATGGCTTGTCCCCACAGGAGATATTCCTAAGTAGAGATCCAAAGGGCAAGACCCTTATATATGGCCCACCCACATTGTTCCAAATGACCCAGCAACATTGGAGCTGCAGTGGTTAAATCTGCAAGAGAATCAGAGGTTAGTAACATGTCATCAATATAATGAAACATTGTAGCCATCCTGGGCCTAGTCCACCTGGCTAGGTCCCCAGCCACTAAACCAGGACAGATGGTTGGGCTATGCAGATAGCCTTGGGGCAACACTTGAAAAGTCCATTGCCTTACTTCCAGGTGAAGGCAAATTGATCTTCGCTATGAGCCGAGGTCACGATAAAGAAAGAGAAAAAAATAAGGAGAAAAAAAGATTTGCAAGGTCGAGTACATGCATTTTCCCATTCACTCCTGCCTATTGACTTGACTAAGGGAAAAACCAGCCCACAGCCCTTGTTATCTTGCAGCAACCTATTCTTCTCACATAGGCTCGGCAGGGAAAAGAAACAGTCAAGCAATGTTATTGACGCTTAAAATATCTATTCATCTAACCAAAAAAATAAACATGAGCAAAAAGATAAATAACAAAATTAATTGTCAAAAAATCATTCTACGTACATAAGGAAAAATAACAGGTCAAAAAAAAAGGTGGACTATATTAAACACCCACTACACTCATACTTTGGAACACACAGAGTCAGTTTAAACTATATAATTACTATTATCATTCATGAGTAAGAAGATGAAATATCCATAAAATAAGAAGTGACATTAAAAATTTAGAAAAACATCCCCCAAGGGATGAATAGTGTTTATCTCAGAGTGATGAGATAAAAATAAAAATATTCTTTTCAATTTCTATTAAATATATTCCAGCATGCACTCGATTTTTCAGTATGCTTTAGACTTATGACAAAATTGAGACTATCTCCAAAACAAGAACATCTTTCCATCAACAAAAATTAAAGATTGGAAATATATTTTCTATGCTCATAACTGAAATATGTTCGCACGCTAAATGAAGAGAGAATTCCTCTAAGCAGCAGCAACAAAAAGATGAAAATGACAATTTAATGAATACGCATCTTGTTGAACAGGAAATTAATTGCCAGTAAATATGCAAATATATATTTACAAATATGTGTAAATATGATATATGCATATTAAGTGGCAATTATACATATGTATGTTTACTGGCAATAGTGTGTGTGCACATGTGTGTACAATACCTCAAACACAAGGTAAATAGGCAAATACAAATATAAAGGACAAAGAGACACTAAGGGAATAAATAATTAAAAATTCTAATGATACAGGAAAAGATATGAGTATACTGAGACTCAGCAATCTTACTTTTAGTGAAACTTGTACATTTGTGCTAGAAGATATGTAAAAGAAGAGCTAGTGTTGCATTTATTAGAATAATGTGAAGTTCAGAACAGTACAGATGTCAATAAAGTAGAAGAGTTGAATAAATTATTTATATGTATCCAATAGTATAAATATATGTTATACAGAAGAGAACATAAATATAATAGAGATACAGGCATGAACATGTATGAATCTCATAAATAATATTAGGCAAAAAAAGGCAAATTGAAGAATATACACAAAATATACAATTCTATTTATATGATGTTCGAAAACAAGCAAAATAGAATATTATTTATGTACAAATACATATTTGTTTAAAAATGTATGAAAGAATTAATATTTAATAAGGAAAAAGTGTAGTTTCCTTTAAGCTTAAGACACAGGGTTGCTGTTACAGAGGATTAAAGAAAAAGCTTAAAAAGTATTGAAAATATTTTATTTTATTTGTAAAAATGAGTGGTGAGTGCAACATGGATGTTCATTTATTATTAATTTGTTTAATGCATATATGCTTTTTATCTGTAGAAATTATAATTTTAATTGAGAAAATATAGTTTAATAAGTGTATACATATAAATAAATGTAAATTAATAAATTGACGAGAGGGTTATCATTTTTCTCTCAGTAACTTATTAAAGATATTTTTGAAGTGATTGTAATATAGCGTATTCCAATTACACTAGAGATATTTGATATTTGAGGTTATGTAATAACCATGCTTTATTCCTGTATTACTTTCTTTGTATAAGTATCTTTAATGATTTAAAAAATACTTTGTTTATTTGATGCAAAATGAAACTTGAACAAATTATTTAAACATTGTGACTTGACCAGAATTTTTAAATGTTCTCAAACCAGAACTTTTATGTAAAAGTAACATTATCTCACATAGTGTCCCTTTTGTTAATGTCAGAGGGAGATGATAAAGTCAAGGTCATATTCAGCTTGTATTTTCCTAATCATTCATTACTTTCATAAACATTTTGATCCTTTGCTATTTGCAGTTTTACAGACTATTTTGAGACTAAGCCATGAATCCATACCAGGAGGAAGGAAAAAATATAGGATGTTCCATCTTAACCTACAATCTGGTACATGCTATGTTATTGGAGGTTTCAATGATAGGGAATAATGCAGTAATCAGCTTATGGCGAATACCAGTGGGAGATCTGAGAGTCTGCAACGAGGTCATGCCATCCTCAGCAGAGATTTATATATCCTCTTAATACTCTTGGTATGTCAAGGTCTTGGCAGAGGTGGAACATTTGATATGGAACACCAAGAAGCCATGCACCCAGAACTGCTCATTATGAGCTGGGGGTCCATGGTCTCAACAAGTCATAAAGATCAAGTCTCACAAGATGGAACTGGTACATCCAAGATTGAGTCTGAGCATAACTGAAAGTATAAACTGCATGTGCAGATAGGTAGCCTGGACCGTCATGTCACTACCATAGTTGTACCAGTTCCCATTCCTGCTTGTTTTTAATGGCCTGATGGGGAGGATTAATATGACCAACTGAAAGAGGAAGAAAAAGCCCGAGACTGATTTACAAATATTTCAGATCAGTAGATATATATAAGCAAAAAGTGGATGGCATCTACATTGTAGCCACATTCAGAGGTGGCCCTAGAAAAGAGTGGTCATTTGGCTTTGCAGATGACCTATCTATTCATTCATTTTGAGAGAAAGGGAAAGTGCTCCATGTGAGGATATTTACATAGTTATATGCAGTGACCAATGGCTGGCCATTTGGTCAGAGTCTTGAAAAGAGTAGGAGTTGAAGACCTTAGACAAGGAAGTATGGGGGACAGGCTTTTAGATGGAAACATGGCAACAAGCACAAAGTTTGAAGATTTTGTATTAAACATCAATGGCCTCCAGAAGCCATCCACCATTGTTCTAAATAATCAACTAGGCAAACTGCCTTGGCCACTTGCTAGCTAGTGTTTGTCATCAGCCACAGCAGATCTGGCACAGTGGGTGCCTGTGGCAGAGATGGAGACTACATATGGGAACAGCTCCCTCTTACCATAGCTGGTCTAACTGTTGCCTCTTCTGAAAGTCCAACTTGTCAGCAACATGAGGCTGTTGTACACTGAACTACATCCCTACAAATTTCTATATTAAAGTAATATAACACTAAGCACCTCAGAATGTGACCTTATTTGGAGACAGTGTCTTTATAGAGGTAATCAACTTAAAATAAGTTCATTAGAGTGGGACATAATTCAGTATGATTATTGTACTTATAAAAGAAGGGTAGTCGGGGACAGACAAACACACACAGGGAAAATGTCATGTGAAGATCCAAAGATAGGTGTAATGCTTCAGCAAACCAAGGAATTCCAAAGACTGGTAGCAAATCACCAGAAGCTAGGGGAGAGGCATGAAACTGATTCTCTCTCACAGCCTTCAGAAGAAATCAATACTGATGACACTACTTCTAACATCCAGAAATGTAAAGCAATAAATTCCCGTTGTTTAAGCCACCCAATGTGTTGTACTTTGCTATGGCAGCCCTAGCAAAGAGACCTAACACAGAGACCAACACTCAGCCACTGATATGGTTACTTGGTGGCAAGTCAACTATATCAGGCCACTTTCATCCTGAAATGACCAACAATTTCTATTGACAATGTGTGGATTTAGTTTTTCTGCTCATAATGTTTCAGGTAGCCACACTATCTGGGGATTACAGGATGCCTGTATCACTAGAAATAAAATAGCTTACAGTTCAACATTCAATTTTGGGACAAATTTCACATGAAGATGGAGGGAGAGTGGGTCTAAACTCATGGAATCCTCTATACAGTGCTGTGTTGTCAGCTGGAAGAATATATGGGTCTGTTAACCAAGGAGTGGTAGCAGAAATGGTCTGATTTATATCACACCTAATGATTTATTGAGTGATTTTCTGCTTCCCATAATTACCACTTTGGGCTTTGCAGTGTTGGAGATCCTGGTCCCCGAGGGGTGCACCTTCTCCTTAGGGGCCACAGCAAGGTTCCACTTAGCTTATAAGTTAGGGCTACCATCAGGGTATTTTTGACTTCTTGTGTCTGAGAATCAGTAGGCAAGAAGAACTGTCACTGTACCTACTGTCCTTTAGTGTATACTGTGAAGATTTAGTTGGAATATCTTTTATACATCTTTTTAACAGTGCTTATCAGAGTCCACAGTTCATTCATCTGTTTAATCTCCTCTCTGATAATCAGGGCTCTTAGAATGCATCAACTATATTCTGCTCAGACTATGATGTTTGTAGAGTATTTTAATTGTATCTTTTCTCATTTTAACCCCTCTAGATATTATTATTGCTCTTTGATATAGACAATCCCCAATTCCATTGCTCTTTTTACCATTTTTCCTCCATTACTTCTTCCTTCTCAGATCATCCATCTGTGTTCATTTTGTTTCTGCATCATGTGAAACCTTTACAATTTCTTTACTGAGAGTATTTTGGTAATAAATTCCATTAATTTTCTTTTTGGTCCTGAACCATATCTTCTGAGTAGATATTCAGTTAAAATGTATTTTTTGATAAGGCTAAGGAGTTATAACATACACTCTACTTAGGTGGAAAATTTTCTCATAATTATAAAATACAGAAAGTGTATTAGTCCATTTTCTGTTGCTTGTAACAGAATATCTGAAACTGGGTAATTTATAAAGAAATAGAATTTATTTCTTACAGTTTGGAGGATGTGAAGTCCAAGTCCAGGAAACACATCTGGTGAAGGCCTACTTCTTGGTGGAGAGGCTGTGGAGAGAATAGGCTGAGCAAGAGAGAACTCACTTTCTCACTGGTTCTCCTTATAAAGCCATCAGAACCACACCCATTACTGTATGACTGGATCAGTCCATTCACAAAAGCACAGTCCTTGAAATATAATCACCTCTTAATGGCCTCTACCTTTCAATTACCATAATAGGATTTCCCACCCTTTTAACACAAGTTACAACGGGGATTAAGTTTCCAGCATACAAATTTTCAGAGACACATTTGGCCCATAGTAGAATGTAAATAATATCACATTTAGATAAAGCATACTGCCTCTTCACCTACTTACTTCCAGGTATGTAATGTATGTAATGGTGAGTAAAAACTTCATTTTAGATTTGTGTTGAAGATTTAATAAATAATTACATAATTATGCAGAACATTGTATAATAACTAACCAATAAAATTTTCACAGTGAGTCACGATTAATAAAAGTAGCATCTTATCTAAACCAAACAGCGTAAAGTGTAAAACATTCTCCCACGAAACACCATTTATGTTCACTAAGATTGCAGCTCTCCATTTATGCCAACCTGATTCTAAGCATGTCACCACAGATGCAGCTTTGGCCTTTGGAACAAATGGGAATGTTCTCATAGCATAATTGGAGGTAGCATCTGCAGAAAATATTGTCATACCATCTCTGCATATCTGGAAATGATTCTTGACAATCTCAGAATTTTCTTCTAGAGTCCTCTTTATTTGTAATATACGCCTCCCAAGGGTTTACAAAATTGTAATGACGTCATTGAATTTATAGATTTTTCAGCAAGAAATTCCTTCAGTTGTTTCAATTGTGAAGCAATTAAAAGTTAAAATTATGCCATTAGCTATACCATGTTCATATGTATTAATGGACAAAGTTTTAAAGATAATCATTAGAAGCAAATGCTTTTATTCTGAAAACAATTCTGCAAAAGGGTTTTTCTCGGGTTTAATGTGATTACAAAATAATTTTTAAAAATTTTTAAAGAAAATAAGAAATTAAAAATATGTATCAAATTTAAAACAATGCAATTCTTTCACAGACGACATTAAAAGGAGAACTGATATTCTATATCCCTGATGCAGAAAAAGCTCTCTGAATGATAGCTATTTTTATTAGATACTTTTAGATTTTTCTGTTTCTTTAGTGTCAGTAAACCTATGTAGAAATGAAAAATTCATGCTAGCTCAAACTCAACAATTTGGGTCCTTTGTGGATTATTTATTACGGCAGTGAAAATAAACTATAGTTTATCTTTAGATAAAAATTCTCCCTTCCTGCTCCTTCTCTGAACTCCCTTGATATTGTCAGACTTCGTTTTGTGACTTCTGAAGCAACTGAGGAGTTTGTTTAAATAAGAACACACGAACATAAGGCAAACCTGGCTCTTGGATATTTTGTTTTTCTCTCATGGAATGCCAGGGCCAAAACATGTTACCAGTGCTTCCGGAAGCAAATAAACTTCAGTATAGCTGCTCATAGCAGAAAGAAACATTGAGATGATTCAAATTCTAAGAGTTATCCAGTGATCAGATTTTCTTGTTTTTCAAAAGCAGCAGAGAATATTTTTATTTTAATCTAACATTCTGAAGTGTCTGCTCGTTCTGATTTTCTGTGTGGACTTTCACCTCGTTTGTACAAAACAACTGAGAGACTCGCGGCGTCATATCCAGATTCTGCATATCACAGTATCATATTTGTTCAATTGCAACAACTCTTGTCTTCTATGTACAGAGCTTTCTCCCTCAGAGACTGCTGGCTTGTTTGTAGTTTGGCTGCTCTTGGGTCAGGTGATAACTCTTAGACAACAAAAGCACAACCGTACGGTACCAGTATGATCCCTTACAGATAGGGATATAGTCAGATTTATGAAAAGTATTGTAGTCAGCCTTATAGTCCCATCATTTTAGACACACTGTAGTGTAAGTTTCAAGATATAGAGTGACTGGGTTGGAATCTTAGCTATGCCATATCCTACCTGCTTACATTCTCTGAGCATCATTTAAAATGGCCATAATGAGGGCCGAGCCCATGATGCACTCGGGAGAGTGTGACGCTGGGAGCGCAGCAGCGCTCCTGCCGCTGCCGCGGGTTCGGATCCTATATAGGGATGACCGGTGCGCTCACAGTGCTCACTGGCTGAGCGCGGTGCGGCCGGTCTCAAAAGGGACAAAAAAATAAAAGTAATAAAATAAAATGGCCATAATGACAGTGCTTACAACAATAAATGTACATTTTTATGGCTCTTAATAAGTGTTAGCTATTACTACTACTATGTATCCGATGCTTACATTAAATGAAAATATTAACTCCTGAAGCCTGATTTTCCTACCACATGGAGAAAAACCTGAAGAATAAAACTCTTGACCTTTCCAAACCTATTCACATGCACCTTTCCACAGAAGAGGAGTGACTTGTCAGATCAGTGAGTTTCAGAGGAGAATCAAGTCAAACAAATAATACAGCTTCTCCTCCATTTTCTGCATGGAATCTGGATGTGTTCTACTCTGATAACTCCATTCTGTGATTTAGTTTTTTAAAAGCAGGCCACTCCAAGGGAAGCCTGAGATTTTTCAGAACTGTCTAATGACTACACGGATTAATAAGTATTTACTAGATTAGTAAATCTGTCTAATTTTTTGATTCATCTCTAAAATTCTAGTTTGCCAGTGTATCACTTAAGTCACTTACTCCAATATTGTCTAATCTCTTTATTTTGAAATTACCTAGAGGGGGAAAAAAAAGAGCATCAGTTTTAGATTCCTCAAGCTCAATATCTCCTACTGGATTGAATTATTTTGGAGGAGAGGATCAATTTTTAATTATCTTTGATTTCCAATTATCTTTGAATGACAGCTAAATTTTCTTGCATATAATCATATTCAATATATTTTTGTAGTTACAGATATATTTTCTGTAAGATGATCATATATACATGCTACAATACCCCAGTTTATCTTTAAGCCTTCCAATCTCATTTTTCATATGACCTAACTGTATTGTGATCTGTCATTTCGTACTTTACTACCAGAAAATAGCACTACCTAGATACATTGAATTAATTATCTGTACTCTTCTCTGCTCATTCTTAGAGACCCTGTTAAGGCTTCAATTTCTTTGTGAAGTTTCTCTGAATGTATGTGTCTTATGCACCATACTAAGAACTAGGTAAAAAAAAAAAAATAAGTCAATAGATATGACAATGACAATGTACATGACAATGTATTTTCAATGTTATGTGTTAGACAAGCCTACTATAAATGTATTTATAATCTAAACCATATGTACTTGTAATATGCAAATATAGAGCACAAAAGAAAAAAATTATAAACCCTTAGTAGTTGGAGTCAATGAACAAAATAATCAGTATAGAAAATCAGAATAAATATATTGCCATTGTTTGGTTTTGAGAGATGTATTGAGACAGAAGCAAACATATAAAAGTGTCATTTTCAGGATGTACGAGCAGTTTATTGCTGGCATAACATGAACAAGATTAAATCTGAAGAGTTTCCTGATACCCAGACATTTCAAAGTTCACTGGAAACAATACTATGTGCAATTCCAACAATGGGAAAGGCACGGAGAAAGAATATAGGGCACTGAGGAGTGGGTGAGAGATGAGGAGACTTTTGAATTTTAAATAAGAAGGCAAAGACAAACTTGTTACAGGGAGACGTTTGGGAAAAGAATAATTTTAGAAAAGGCAAGTTTGGAATATACTTATTGACTGAGAGAAAAGCATGTAACAAGGAATCTAACCATATCCAAAGAGAGGCCTGGCCTTTGCCCTTGGCTTTTGAAAGAGGCTCTCTAATCCCTTGGTATGTCATGCCTGATAGGAGAGTCTTTGTTTGCCTGGCGGCCTTGGGTCATGCCATGTAGTCTAACAATGTGATTTAGGGTGTAGTATTTGAGTCACACATTATCAGCTCGACCTACAGAGGTGTTATTGACTAAGGTCAGACACATGGGCAGTCAACCATGTAGCCCCAGTAAAAATTTTGGACAAGTCTCAGTGATCTTCCCTGGTTGGCATTATCCCATGTGTGCTGTCACATACAGATGTCAGGAAAGTCATACTTTTCTGTGGAGAGAGGACAGTGGAAGCTCCATGTTTGGTACTTTCCTGGATTCTTCCCTATATGTTTCTTCCCTTGGCAGATTTCACTTTGTAAGCTTTCCCTGTAATAAACCATAGCCATGAGTAAAACAGCTTTAAGTAAGTTCTGTGAATCCTTCTAGTGAATTAGCAAATCTGAGGGTGGTTTTGGGAATCCCCCACTCCTGAACTTGGTATCAGATGTGAAGCCATCTTGTGGATTTTGTGTGTCCCTGTCTTTGTAAAGGATGTTGAATGCTAGTAAGAATCCAGGTATAGTAGATCAAGGTGTTGAGAAGAATACACTAAGGGTAAGCACTGTAGGGTTTATCTTTGACCAGGTGAAGGACATCAGCTCCTTGACACTTTCAGGGTAAAGGAACACGATGTGGATATAGATGTGTGTGAATATTGAAATAGCTGGCAAAGGAGTAGAAAGCTCTAGTGATTCATACTAAATGGACCCATTGTTATTCATGATTAGAAGAGAGTTTGTCTAAATAAATGGTTTTAAATAAGAGTTTAAATAAGGGTACTAGAAAATGGTAAAAGTTTTGAAAAGCTGCTCAAATAAGCTCAAAAATGTACAAACGAAAAAATTGTAGTCACACAAAATAAATACAATGTGTTTTTCTCCAAAATCATCTATCTTTTCTTCCTGAGTCAACTGTGAGCTTTATCAAGGTCATCTGCTACAGCAGGAATCCATGACAGCAGAGTGTAGGGAGACTGTACTCTCTGTCGGCAGAGACATGCTCCTTCAGAAGAGTAAGCATTTAACAGCACTTAGGTAAGAAACAATCAGAACTTGTTAACAGATGGTTTCGACTAATATGTTGACACCATTTGAAGAAAAAAGCTAGATATTTGATTCTGACTATTGAGAGGTAATATTATGGTTAATACACAGCGGGACAGGGAGAAGAATGACTGGACACTTGTTCAGAATTAGAAGTAAAAATAAAACTATATCAATCCAAAATAAGAAAAATCCTAATGGTATAGCCTCCTGAGGACTGAATGTTTAGGTCTTTCTGCCAAATAGACAACCATGACTAGGTGAACCAAGATCAAGTGCTGAAAGAGGGCAAAAGAAACATTGAATTGGTACTGTAAAAAGGAAGTTATGAATCCCCAACTCCAGCCACATAACCAGTTGAAATATGAGGTTATTAGTAATTAAACATTTTTCCTTGCTTATATATATATATTTTATTTTAAATAAATTATTTATTTATATATATTTTTATATTTATATATTTTTTAATAAATATATTTTATTTTAAATAAATTATTTATTTATATATATTTTTATATTTATTTATTTATATATTTATTTTCCCTTTCTATTCTTCTCTATAAGATAATGGATATAAGTTGTGTTAATAATGTTTAACTCTATAATTCTTTTAAGTTCTAATATATAAAAGAGGAATCAAAGATAGAACATGTTATTCCTTTTAGGGAGAAAATAAGCATATGTCTAGTTGTACAATTGCATAGTATCAGGCATTAAGTTCTAATATATAAAAGAGGAACCAAAGATAGAACAAGTTATTCCTTTTAGGGAGAAAATAAGCATATGTCTAGTTGTACAATTGCATAGTATCAGGCAAATGTCTGATGCCGTATCTTCTTTATTCACAAGCTAACTGTGTGCTAAAGGGTTGCATTTACATACAGATTTAGAAATACAATAGATTGTGCTGGGTTGTCTGTTGTCAACATATCGTCTTCGGTTATGATTTGAACATGTCCCCCAAAGTTCATGTGCTGGAAATATAATCTCCAATGCAACAGTGTCGGGAGGTGGGGCCTCACAAGAAGTGATTAGCTCATGAGGACTCTGCCCTCATGAGCGAATTAATGTCATTATTGACAGAGTGGTTTAGTTGTCAGGAGAGTGGACTTGTTATAAAAGAAAGTTCAATACCCTCTTGCTCTGTCATGTTTTCTTGCCCATCCATGACACAGCAAGAAAGCCCTCACAAGATGTTGGTGTCATGGTCTTGGACTTCCCAGACCCCAGAATTGTAAGAAATAAATTTATTTTCTTTATAAATTATCCAGTCTGTGGTATTCTGTTACAGCAACACAAAACAGAATAAGATAACTACTAAAGTCTCCTCTGTAACAGAGAACGCGAGCATCTTATCTAAACCAAACAGCGTAAAGTGTAAAACATTCTCCCACGAAACACCATTTATGTTCACTAAGATTGCAGCTCTCCATTTATGCCAACCTGATTCTAAGCATGTCACA